>NW_011349523.1:37921-108203 GCF_000735185.1 Notothenia coriiceps | reverse complement strand
TGATGCTCCCTCCACCATACTTCACAGTTGGGATGAGGTTTTGATGTTGGTGTGCTGTGCCTTTTTTTCTCCACATATAGCGTTGTCTGTTCCTTCCAAACATCTCAACTTTGGTTTCATCTGTCCACAGAATATTTTGCCAGTAGTGCTGTGGAACATCCAGGAGCTCTTTTGCAAACTTCAAACGTGCAGCAATGTTTTTTCTGGACAGCAGTGGCTTCCTCCATTTTATGACCAACTTATGCAGAAATCCAGGTAATTCCAAAGGGTTCACATACTTTTTCTTGCAACTGTTGCTACTTGGAATAATCTTCACAACCAAAAATAATGAAACCCTGTTTTTTCAGAATACTTCCAGACAAACAGCTGAAGGGAAGCAAGCATTATCTAATTTCATAATGCTTTGATGCAAAATAGTAAAAGGGGACCTTCGATTAGGACTCTTTGGATGAGTTCTTTTCTGAGTCTGTCCTTGGGTGTTTTCTCTCCGGTTCCTATCTTGGTCGAAACATATAAACTGTTTTGGTTGGAATGTGCCTTCTACCAGAAGTAAAAGATGGAGGAAGCGAAGATCTTTTACTGCTTGTAAAAGTACTAATACTGTAAATGTCCCCTCTGTGGGATTAATAAAGGTATTCTGATTCTGAATAATACCAACATTTAGAAATACACAGTTACAATTAAAAGTTACACACAAATAACAATATATTTTACTGGACAAAAAGTTAAACTAATCAAAAAAAAGCTCTCTTTTTTGCATTTCCTATGATAGTACTGTTTTAGAATTATAGCTTTAATGTGTTCATTACTATAATGTGCAGCTGGTAGGGGGAGCTTTTTTTGTAATAATTATATTGCTGTGTCCTGTGTAGTTGTACATTTCACCAAGGGACAAGGGATCAATAAATGCATTTTGAGAAGTTATGCTAAGAGAAAATGGTTAGAATAAACTTGACATTTCAAGATGAAATGTTACATTTTAATAATATAAACTCATACTCCATAATATTACTTTGGTGAGTTGCAACTGTGCAAAAATATTAAACAGTCATTACTAATAATTCATCCCTATTGTCGGACACACCCCAATGAAGTTGAGCAAGTCTTTCTAATTAATCAACATTCTGCTGTCACCCTGTGTGTTGTTTGTTTATCGCAACAATGTGGTATTGCTCCAGATTAATTACATAACACCATAATCTGATTACCCAAATGTGAAATAAAGCTCTTTGTCAGCTATAAACAAAGCATTACACAGAACAAAATGAGCAGTGAACATTTTTCTAGTGTTGTCGTCAAGATGAGTGACACATGTTTATAGCTTTACTGCTATAATTAATAAAAGCAAAATAAGGAAAAGCCTTTTTTTCATATGATTTCAACATAATTCTGCCATTTACTCAAAATGACATATTTTTAAAACCAAAAAAGGAGTAATTGGGAAGGTAAGCACTTGAGGTACCTGTCTTCTCCCAATATTTCCTAGTATGTCTTACATTTTTACTGATGTAAAAAGCACAGGAAATCCCATCATTCCTCCTGGTTAGGTGCTTTCAGTATCTCTTACTCCTCTCATCATTATCCAGCACGTTTCTCTGCATTTCCCATCGCTGTGTTGTCATGGTGACAGTGGTTGAATCTCATTTACAAGTGTTTCATGTTGCCCTCTCACTAGGGATGCCCTGCACTGCAGAGCTGTTTCCACTCCCTTCCTGTGAGGAGAGCTGATATTTGATGTTCCCTCCTCAACCGCCCTTCCTCGAATGGAGTTACATTTGAAACATATACATATAAGGTATTGTACATTTTAAATGCACTACATCCTGAACAACATTGCAACATTTCTAAACCCCAGGAGGTTACAGAATCTTATAAGCATCATAATCCAGGTCAGAAAAGCCAATGCAGAACTGATTTAAATCTGCATTCTCTCCGATATGCAGCAGGGGGCGTCAGATTTGATAGAAGTCTATGAAAAAATCCTCTTCTTATTAGTGCAAATGCTGTTTACAGCATTCACACTAATAAGAATCTTTAATCTTATTATTATTTCAACTAATAGTTTGGCTCTCAATAACTTCAGCATACTTTAAGCTAGAAACCATTCAAATATCAAACTATTCAGCCTTTTCAGCACATGATGGGAAACTTTCAACTTTTTCAAAATATTTTATACTTTTTGAAATATTCAACTTTTTAAACTCTTTTTTTAACATGTAACTCAATGGGAGGAACCTTAAAATCCTCTTTTACCTACACCTTGCGCCAAATGCGTCTCCTTCCATATCCATTCCAACTTTAAAATGATCACAAGACCTTCAGCTATAAAACTTGTTCTTCAGATTTGTCATATCTTTTACACTTTTTGAGATATTTAACTTAGTTTGGAGCTTGGTAAAGAGGCCTTCTTCAGATTTTAACATGAGTGTGTATTGCACAGCTCGTTAAGGCTTATGCTGCGTTCACACCGGACGCAATGCGAATATTCACTTCGCTCTAATCATTCCTATCGCATTGCTCTAAAGGCCCTGACACACCAGGCCGAAATCGGCCGTTTTCGTTAGTCGGACGACGNGAAATACTAACATATAAACTACGCATTCTGGTACACTCTGAGAAGAAAATAAATAAATCTATTACTACCCGACATATTAATAATATTTTATGCCATTGTAACAATGGCATAAAATATTATTAATATGTCGGGTAGTAATAGATTTATTTATTTTCTTCTCAGAGTGTACCAGAATGCGTAGTTTATATGTTAGTATTTCTAAAAATCTCCTGGGGGAGAATCCCCCCAGACCCCCCCTTCTGGGGTTGGGTTTTCAGCATGTGCGCCTTTTTATGTTATACAGTTCAGCTTTGATTCCATCATCGCATTAAACCTTTTTTAAAAGCATACTTTAGTTCTGTGAAGGGATATATGCACTATACTTCACTTTAATTAATAATATATGCTGAAAAGCGTATATATTGTTGCACGATTTTTTGTTGAATAGATTTGAGTGGTTCAAAATTTCGGGTCGCGATTTATTGACAAAGGACAAAGTGTGTCCCGAGGCCTGACGACTTGAGAACCACTGATCTAGAGGACATGTGATTTTATTATTCATCTTTTGCATGGGACACGCAGTCAAACTATACCCATAAATTACAACTATATCCTATGCCTGTACATTTAACAATCACACATGCATTAGCATAGCATTTTAATACATTAGTTTGACCTCTTAACAATGTGTGTGTTGAAATAATTGACACATTTGTTTAGTTTTCTTTTTGTAGGTTGATTAAACATTTTATATCATCACGCAAAAATGCAAAGACATTTTAAGAAGACAATACAACAAATATCTTTGTTAAGACATAATAAAATATATTGTTAATATCAGCTCTAATTACGTGCATTTTAACATTTCCCCAAATGTTATAAATGTTTTGAGCTTTTTGCCAAACTAGTTATGGCTTAACTTTTGTACTTGTGATCAGACAGCAAAAATATGCCAGAAAACCTTGGTTTAAAACTCAGGTTATATAATGTAATTCTTCAATTTACAGCTGTTTAACAGTAAATGCTGTTAAAAGGGCTGGATTTATAATTGTAACACATTACTGAACATGTAGGACGAAGACCTTGTGTGGCACTTTACCATCATTTAATCTGAGTTTCAGGTATACAGCCTTATCCATAAATCATGAAGACCATGATATAAGTCACAGGAAGTTCACTTACAAAGTTGTCTAACTTTCTAGATAATTAAAGAAAACCTGCTCAGCCATGATGAAATACTCCACCGAGTGCAGAAAGTGCCACAGGGTCACAGTGTGAAACTGTTTTGTATTCATAAGGTTTTAAATGGTACTCCTTGGGTGAGCGTGTGCAACATGGGTTTCTGTGAGCGTGGTTAGTCTGGCCTGAGGCAATGGAATATTACCACGCTCGCACACACACACGCACACAAACACAACACATACTTTGATTATCATACAGGTGCTGCTCATATTCCTGGTGTGTGTATGTGTGTTGGTTGGAGATGGAGTGGGGGGGGTTACAAGTATTAGGATTACATTTTCCACTGATAAACAGACCTACAGGCCTATCAGAACCATGGCAGCCAGCAACTGAGCTCATTTGCCCTCGAGGGGGTTCTATGGGTGAGGTCATCCCTCCCTAGAGCTCGACCATTACCTGTACCCTACACACACACACACACACACACACACACACACACACACACACACACACACACACACACACACACACACACACACACACACACACACACACACACACACACACACACACACACACACACACACACACACACACACACACACAGAATTGTACAGTTTTTATGCGTCACATGTAGTTTCACAGTCCCAAATTGCATTATCAGTGTATTGTAATATAAAGGCTAAACAGTCTTGTCTATTCCTGAACTCCATGAACTCAAGTAATCAGCCTACAGCATGTCTTCATTACTGCATCCAATGGCAGATACACTAATGAACCTACATAATCAGTGCAAGTCTGTTCAAGTAATTGCAGACACGCTTACAGAAGTTCCATGACAGCTTTGTTTTTGAAGGCTTTGAGTCTTCATATCAACTGTTTATCAACAAAAAAATTGTAAATAAGTGTCTGAGTCTTTTGGCATACACTTTCGTTCCAAAATGTGGTTGGCCTAACGTCAATCTGTGTTTTTTCTAATGCTAAGTAAGGGCATGACTCAAGAAAGGGTAAGAGTAATTATTTATTTTAAATTATTTATAACTGATTAATGTGCATTCATACGTTTTTGCTTGATAACCTTCTCATCATTTAAGTCTTATTACATTCTGACTTAGTCAAATGTAAATGTTTGGTTTGGATTAAATAAAGGAAGAACTCAGTGAAGGTGAATACAATTGAAAATACAGGATGGGTAACAACTGAAACTAAGTTGGTCCCAGTTTTGTTTTCTGCACACATGCAGGCAGCAATTAACATCCTGCTGTTTTTTCTACTGAATGATCAGCAGTTTTGTTGTCGGTAGAGCAGCAACAAATGTAGCAGTGAAGTAGACTGCTAGGAAACAAATATGATGTACACGATGAACGATTTAAAGAGGACATTTTATGCTTATTTTCAGGTTTCATAATTGTATTTTGTGAGTTTACTGTGACATGTTTACCTGCTTTAATGTTCAAAGAGGTCTTTCATTTTCTCATACTGCCTGTGCTACAGCAGCTCTTTTCACCCTCTGTCTGAAACCAGAGCCCAGTCTGCTCCGATTGGTTAGCTGGCTGTCTCTGTTGTGATTGGTAAACTGCTTGAAGATGTGTTGGAAATATCCCATCGTCACGTCGTACAATTTGTAGTAGCATGAGCCAATAGAAGCTCGAGTGTTACTTAGTGATGTCATTATGTTACTAAGTAAACAGAGGAGTCCAATGAAGGCATTCGAGGCGGGGGGTTGGGAGAGAAACTGCCTCGATGGAACTTTGGGATTTTAGCCTTTGCAGACCATTTACATGCACCAAGACCTCTATAACACACTACAGGGAAGGAAACCCCCAAAAGGCAGGGCCTCTTTAAGCTGTTTTAAAATATCAGTGTTAGAATTGTTGTATAAGGAATGAAGAAGCTTGTTAGGCAGAAACTTCCCATGACACCTTTTTAGAAGAAGGCTAATAAAGCATATTTGGATATCACAGTACTGATCTTGTGGCCATAACCATTTTAACCCAACCCATGTACCTATATAGGCTGAGATAAAACTGTAATAACAACAGCTTTGCAGATGACTTTAATGTAAAGTTATATTTTTAAGTGTATGCAGTTGGGAGATCCGAAGTAATGAAACCCAATAAGAAGGAAACCGCTCCAACAAGGCCTGCAGTGGAGCTTACTCAAACTTTTTGGCTGGTGTCCAAACTTTCAATTTGACAGTTTCTTACGTGGGTGTGATGGGCACTGTGGGATACGAGGCTGATGGGGACAATGAGGAAGATGAATTGGCCGCTAGCAGAGGCCTTCCTCTCCGACCAACCTGGCTGCTTGTGGCTCTTTACCCACAGTCATCAATCTTTGTCAGACGACATCCAGGAAGTCATTACGCAAGCTGGGATGCCACGGGGGCCATCGGGGAATCAAGGTTGCCTTCATTCCTGTTGCCACTGTTTTTAACCATCCCCAATTCACTTGACACACTTTTGTGGCAGTCAGAAGTTATTTTCTGTGATTATTTAGGGAAGGGGCCCTTTTTAAAGGAAGCTAGCGAGCCCCTGTAGGGTTTGGGTTTAATGTGGGCACTGGGTAGCAGGTGGAAAGAGTCGCTGCCAGTTTCCCTTGCAGTGTGAGGAAATTGCATCTACTGCTGTGAAACTGTGGAGCTCTGGACAGCAGCCATGTTTGGGCTGGAGGCATGCTGTTTTAAGCTTTTAATACCGCACTGCTCTTGACTAGATAGAAGAGGGCCCCGAAGCCTTTTCGGCTTTTTGGACAGTTAGTGAGTGCTTCAAAGAAAGACACACACGTTGTGTCACTTTTCTTTTTTTCTTTTTTGTGTTGAAGACTGAAAAAGGATGCTTTTGTTTTGTTGTTTTGTTTGTCTAAAAATAATAAATTGGGGCATATTAAACTCACAGTTTTTCAGTGGAGCATTTAGAGAGGTCTTCTTTAATTTCTAACATTGCTTGTTTGTCCAGGGTAAGTTCTACCTGCTGATCGAGGAGCTGAGCCAGCTGTTTCGGGCCCTGGTCCCCATCCAGCTGTGGTACAAGTACATCATGGGAGAAGACCCGTCAAACAGCTACTTCCTGGGAGCCACACTCATCATCATCTACAGCCTCTGCAAGGTAATCAGTGCACAGCAGAGAAATGTTGAGCACGGCTAATGTTATTTTTCTACTTCATCTCTCAAAATCTGACGAGAGAGTGCAAATACAGACTACAAAAAATGTGCTTAATTCATCAGAATACATCTGACAACAGATGAAGAGACAAGTGAAGGACCTACAATATGATTATTCTACTTAAAGTGTAAGTGCCTACGGTGTATGTTACTCCTAACAACAGGAATGTTTTCGAAATAATAATTGACATAATGGTGATATTGTTACCCTAAGAGTCTTACTGGAGGCTGCTTTGGTTTCTTATTATTAGAAGTGGTGCAAGACGAGCGGGGTCACGCGGGTCAAAATGTAGTTCCAGGAGCATGAATGTTTTCAGGAATTCATGGCAATACTATTTATAAAAGATGTACTATTTATACTACAACGTCCAGGCCTGGGTTTTAAACACAATAAGTTGAAGGGTGTCATCAGTAAAGGGAAAAATAGTTACAGCAATTCCAGTTACTGTAAAACCTAAAAAGACTTATTGAGAAAAGGTTTTTTTTAGAGCCATGTGTCAGTTTCGAGTCATCACAGAGATTCTAGGAAAATGGAAGTAGTGAAACTTCTGTATGCTGAATGAAACTCAAATGATGCAATGCTGAACATATTTACACCCTGATATTGTCACTATCATGTGTTCTCAAGTGTGTGTGGGCTTGCGTGACGATTATAGACCACATTTATTTTAACGTGTCAATATATGAGTGTGATGATGTGATTCCATTGTTGAAATGCTCTGTGTGTCACACAAATCTGATGGTGTGAGATTCTTTGGAACAGGTGCTAACTTGTTGTTTATATAAAGCTAGTGGTGTGGCTATTTTATGCATACTTGATGATTTTGCCATATATACAAACTGTCTATAATAAAACAATTCAATTGCTATTTAACATAATTTGATTTGTTTTTTAGTTTTGCAATGCTAGAAATGAAAGAAAAAGGATGTTTTACCATTTCTTTAGTCCTTTCTGTATGCTCTTAGTTAGCAAATGATGAGGTTATTTAGAGTTTGATTTTGATTAGCAATTGTAAGGTTGTGTGTGGCTGTTAGATACCCAGACTTACATAATGAACATTTTTTATGGTATAAGCACGGCAATAGAATCATTACTTAAATATTTATAAAATGCTTTTTGTCAATACTCCTGTGATGACAGCGGATGTCATTTTTAATTATGGGCTTGTTTTGAAATGAATGGACAGTTTCCTGTGTCTGTGTGTGGGTTTACCTCTGTTTGTGTTATTACGTTTCCAAGATAAGGACGTAATAGTCTGAATTTGAGTGTGTGATGATGTGCATCCGGGGTTGATTCAGTGTTGTCATGCTATCGGTGAATCTGATGGGAAATGAAACTTAAGTGAGATTCTGTGGAACAGGTGCCGACTTCTTGCTGCTTATATTAAGCAGGTGGTGTGGCTAAAGGGAAGCTGTTGATCGAAGTGGTCCAACACTTTGGTCCAGACCAGGGGCGGACTGGCCATTGGGAATACCGGGAGTTTTCCCGGTGGGCCGGTGCTGTGCGTGGGCTGGAGGGCCAAAACAAAAACAAATTAAATGCCTAAATACTACCGGCCCACATTTGTAAGTGTTCCGGCCACTCCCTGGAGGGGCCCACACACTACAGGGCTGGGCTGGGCCGTTTGATAGGCTACCTATGTTCTACTTCTATCCATCAGATAGTTTCACTTTCACACATCAGGCCCGTAGCAGCTGTCACTGCGCAGTGAACGATCAGGAGTGAGTGACTGAGAGACCTAGTTGGCAGTTGCTTACAGATGGATAAACAAGCTCCAAAGCGTAAAGGCGTTTTTGTATAGTTTGTGTATACAGTATACAGTATTGTAGCGAGCCCTGGGTTCAGAGGGAGGGGCTTGCATAGGGGAGGGGGGGGGGTTGCAGGGAAACAGGGTTCAGGGGGAGTGGCTGTACCCGTAGGATAGAAAAGGGGGAAGTGACGTCTGACTCAGAGGTCGCGCGGCGGTGGAGAAGAACGTGTTGCCCACATTCTGTTACTGAGTTTAGGCTTGTTAGCTAGCAGGTTTATTGTTTTGGGTGCAGTCACTTTTGCCTCCACTTGCTGTTCAAATAAATGTTGGAAGAAAAAGTAAATCTGTTTACAGTTCTGTTCATATGGGTGTTGAGAGATGTATCCATAGATTTAGTCCCTAATTTTGCTCTCAAAGTGCACCAGATTGATGCATTTAACTTCAACATTAAAAAAAAAATCTTCCCGGGGGGCATGTCCTCGGTCCCCCCTAGAGGAGGTGAGGTCCACCACCTGCCCACACCCCCTGTTAAATTGTCTCACCCACATTGAGGATGCTTCCTAAGCCCATGGTTTATTCCATGTGTCAAGTCAGGCAAATTGGGTCCAAATGTTATTGCATCAATGATCTGTTAACATTATAATCCCTAAATATATGCTGTAACTATTTTGCTCTAGGCAACTCAAGGGCTCAGGTAATGTGATTACTATATGAATATTGGTCCAAATAACATTTAAATGCATAGTGTTTTTTGTTGAGTAACATACTTTCGTCGCTGGCCGGCCGATACATGCCGCGCATTAAGTGGGCCTGTCTGTCAATTAATCCCCGGGCCACTTTTTCCCTCCAATCCGCCCCTGGTCCAGACTGGCTGGATTGAGATACAATTATTAAAATGACATTTATGGTCCAAGAGGTTGAGCCATATACATACTTTGATGATATGATTTTTCATAAAGCACCACCATGAGGCTGATCGTGGTGATTTTGTGTAAAATGTTTTAAATTCTACTGCACTTCATACCCCACCAAATGAACTTCGGTAATCCCTTAACATTTTATGCAGCCCCATCATCAAAATACTACAATTTCATATATGAAATACAAAGAAATAGGACCACTTGTGAAGAGTTGCTTTATTGTTTTGCAGTCCTTCGACATCTGTGGACGTGTGTCCGCCATACGCAAGGCCTTCGTCATGCTCTGCAGCTCCCAGGTCAGATTTAGATTAATTTTACACCCTTCACATCAATAAACACACAAACCCATATACTCAACGCTGTGTTTTTGCATATAGAATTCAGAATATATCTGGAAGAGTTTAAAACCTTTTTTAATTGTCACTCTTTTTTGTGTCTGATCCAGAATTATGGCGTGAGGGCGGGCAGTCAGCAGTGCAGCGAGGCGGGGGATGTCTGTGCGATTTGCCAGGCAGATTTCAGAGACCCCATAGCCCTTCTCTGTCAGGTAAGACCTCAGTATCTTAGTTAAAGGCTGTTGAGCCTCTGAAAACAGCCAGCACTACTGATGAGTCACTGTCACTGCTGATAGGTCAGAAGTGAATCCAGTCCGACTACTTTCAGCTGTTACTCTTCAAGTATAAATTGGAAAGAAAACAACAATTGCATGCTAGTGCTACTATAATTTGATCATAACTGTGATCTTGGAAGGGAGGTCAAAGGTCAGTATCAGCTACTAGTTAGTGCTCTTGCTAAAAAATAAGCTCCTAAATTGTATGTGTCATTCATAATTCACAATAATATCTAAAAAACAACAGTCAAAGATGTAAAGAGGATTTGAACAAGAGATTTTAGAGATAAATGTTGTTTCTTCTTCTCTGGAACCCCCCCCCCAGCACGTGTTCTGTGAGGAGTGCCTCTGCTTGTGGTTTGATCGGGAGAGAACATGTCCGCTGTGTCGCTCCACCGTCATTGAGACCCTGCGCTGCTGGAAGGACGGCACGACCTCGGCTCACTTCCAGATCTACTGAGCTCTGACACGCAAACAGAGATATGATGGTGCTGAGATGCAAGTTAGACAATGCCGGGTCATCTTTTATCTTAGTGCGGTAACTCTTCAAGTCAGGGCAGGCCTAACTGCAGTAACACACCATATAGGGAAGATTAGTTTTGAAGCCATTTTAAAAGACCCAAACAGATGTTGAACACAATAATTTCAGTGAAGGCAGATTGAGCATCTAATTAAGCCACATGCACAAACAAAATCCTCAACATCACTTAAAAGAAACGCAAAGCTAGGACAATTGTTAGTGTCGCCATTGGACCATTGTTAAATCACAATGGACACAGGCTTTGCAACTTTTGTTTACTGTGATCATCAAAGGTCACTAAAAACACGATTGTAACAAGAATATTAATTAGATTTAGTGTGGTGATAATGTAAATGGTCACAGTATTCATGCTGTATTTGTTGTAAATGTACCACTTTTTTATACTTTATGATTTTGTCATACATACTGTCTTTACTACTCTTTTTTTTAATTATACAATAACTATTTAACGTAATTTGATTTGGTTTATACATTGATGCAAATTAGTCGCTTTTCGGCGCCTCCTGCTTTTTTAAAGCAGATTTGGGTGACTTCTGTAATTCGTGGAGAATTAAAAAAGAAAGGTTCCCCACCCCTGCCGTAAATAATAATAAAAACCCTTTATTTATAACTTAACATCTCTGTCTCCTATTGATCTGAGTATATTATAAAGAATAGCCAGTTAATTGAAGCATTATAGCACAGGCCTTTGTCAGATGGTATACGCTGTTTTTTTTCTGCTTCGAATAGTTCTCTCTTTTTTCACCATACCTGTGTTTGCATCACTGTTTATAGCTTGCAATTAATGGAAAACATTTNGCGGGCATGGTCGAGGGCGGTATCTTGATTTATGGGTTTGGACCAGGACGAGTATGTCCGCAAAGCTTAATAAGACCAATTACGCACAAAGTCCAAACAGTGATTAGATCACGTGCACTATGTCAAACGCCGTACATCTTAACTAGTCCATTTAACCGGCCACAGTAAGTATATTTGTGGTCTAGATTGGAGATATCAATAGTACGTGTCCATTGTTTCCAGTGTCACTGATCGGGAAAAAGGACCGGAGTCAACTCTTTGTGGCCTTGAACAAAGACATTTTCTTTGGATTACGATGGAGTCAAAAAAAATGCGCAGATAACTGTATCGCTCCAATTCTTCTCTCTGTGTCAGGTAGTTCGGTCTATGGTTCCCATACAACGCATTCTGTCGATGATCCGGTGTGAAAAAAAACAGCGGAACCCCCGCATCAACTGGTGTATAGATGTTTGTCCGAAGACCAACAGAAAATGGCGAAACACTTTTTCTGCGTACATAGGAACCCAAAATAGGGTTGTAAATTCTTCCCTCGAAGAGATCAAGTCTCTCCGATCAGACTTTGTCACAATGGCTTTTGTTTCGGGACATTATAATTCTTGTCTGTCGGGAGGAATTACCTCCCGTGACGTGTTAATGTAGCCTGCCATCACGGTAGCGTATGTTTACATTTCATCGGAAGTAGGTGTAATAGCTGGAATTTCGGACAACTAATATATACCCTCCTTATTCTCACCTGGATTTTGTCTTTGGGAAACACCATCCGTGGCGTAATCTTTCCACAAAGTTGGGTGAGGGTCTTCTGTCGGGTAGTTTTGTACTTGTGTAACCCTGCGAAAGTACTCCTCGCCATCAAGTGTTTTGGTGGTGGTTGACGTACCGACCTATCGACCGGTTATCGACTCATTCCGGAGGGGAACGAAATTTCTACGTTTACTAGTTGCCACAGTTGTGTGCGAAACCTTTTCCTCAGTTATTGTCCGACGTCGGTTGTAGGCACGACATAAATTAGGATTTTATGATTCATTACAGTAAGTGCGTGAAAGTAACGTCGTCACTACCACCGATACAAAGCAAAGACTTCGGACGGACTACAAATCTGTCCTATAGTACAAAATGCGTAATTTTTGAGAAATGAACGAGGTCGAGGTGATCACGCACAGGTCGTGAAATCCTGCGGCGTCTTGACTGTTAAATCTCTAAACCCGGATATCAATACATTTTATCAACCCGGAGGCGCGAGGGAAAGTCATTCTCCCGTTCTGATTCCGTCTGAAGGTATTGAAGAACCTTAACATAAACACCGACTCCCTCTCCAATTTTTCTCTTCATTCTTCCCACCTCGTTATTTTATACGGTACGATAGAAATTTTCTTTCCAAGATGGCAACAGGGCCCGGTCGGCCTAAGGATTCCTAGGATTTGAACCTATGTAGCGAACGTACTTGTTGTGGTTGTCATTTTCCGTCATTTTGACTTTCCCAAAACGGTCTCGCCCGCAGGAGCAGCCAAGGATTAGAAGACATAACGGCCATTGGAGAGAAATTGAGCTGTGGTGTGAGGAGAACCAGTGGAGAACTGGGCAGCTATCTTGGTGAGTGACCGGCGTTAGCTACAGAATGTTAGCTAACGTCACATCACAACATTGTAAAGTTAGCTATCATATATCAGGCTATAACTAAAGTAGCATTGATAATATAGTAACGTTACTGGCAGGACTGTTGATACTGATCCATAACAGAAACTAATGCGCAAGTATCAGCCGTATCTCGCGTTACCTAATGCAACTCCACACTACGGTGCTGTGTACCGGAGGAGAGACGCGAGATACGGCTGATACTTGACGATCTGGCGGAGAAAGGTTGTGGAGCCTCCGTTGATATGCGTTGTAAATGGCTTGATGGAAAGCAGGTGTGTAGTCGGGGAGGGTGCACAGCTGATTGCAGCAGGTGAGTGGAGGTTGAGCCGGGAGCCAGGAGTGACAGCCACCACGCACACACAAACAACACAGACAGGGGGAAACAAACAAACACAAAGGAGACGGCTGGAGCAGTACAGCCACCACAGCGTTACCTAATGCAACTCCACACTAGTCTTACGGTGCCGTGTACCGGAGGGGAGAGAGAGAGAGCAGCGAAGGGGGGGGGGAGAGAGATGTAATACGGTTTCCTGATAAAGCTGTGGAGAGTATGTGCTGCAGGGAGGTGGATGCACAACGCACCCAGGAACGAACGCTAGCTCCGGTCCTTTCCCCGTGAGGGAAACTATGGACTCGATGTCCTGACAGGCTGGTATTTGTGCAACCTACACAAACACAATACTGCACCATGATTACAAATGGTGAAATACAATGTAAAACTACCGAAAAATACCAGCTCACTAAAACACAACCGCTCAACTCAACGCAACTACTAACTATACCCGCGGTCAGAGAGCGGAGATGTTTACCCTTTGTGATGTAATATGACGCGTTTGACGTATGACCTTTAAAAAAAAAGCTGTTTTTAAGAGCAGAGCTCAAAATTGCTCCTTTCCCTCTGAATTCCTGCCCTTATGTCTCGTAAAACATATCAAATCCTACATTCACTTTTTAATTGTAATTTTCAAGCAAGTTTAAGCATAAATGTAGAAAAAAAAAAAACCTGCAAGATGCTCTTTAAGATACTCCTGTTCCCAATTACTTTACTTTAAAGATCGGGAGGCTTGATACAAAAAACGCACGTATTCTTCTCTATTTCAAGAACAGAAGATGATCGCATCAAAAATGAGGAGGCAAAATGTATTGAATATATGTTTTTTTTTATGCTGTGTATGTAATTTATTATATGTAATGTATTGTCTTTTCTCTGGACCCTGAGTCTGTAATCAAGTTTTGATTGATTGACATTGTTCTCACTTGGTTCTTCAAGACTTTGTCATGGGCTGACTAAGGTGAGGACAGCCTTTACCATCAAAAATACTGCTAGTGAGACATTTGAAAAGCATATTATACAACAACAAAACTACTTTTATGATTTGCTTTCAGTTTGTTGGCCTGTACACCATCCTCTCAATGACAGTTTTACCGTCTTGTTTCTCAGCTGCAATAATGTTAACCATGTCCACCCTCTTGTGTAGCATTATAGTATGCTAATGTTCGCTAACAGTTTCTAAGGGAAGCTGAGGCTGATGGGAATGTCATTAGCTAGATGAACAGGACAATTCATTCTAAGAGAAGCAAATCTCTGTACAAAACGTAATGGTGATCCACTCTAGAGTTGTTGCTTTATGGTGATGATAGAGGAAGAGTCAGAGGACCATCAAAGTCATCAGGAACTGAAAGGATCAGTATTTTGTGCCAAGTGGATGTAAAAGTTGAAATGCGTCACGTCTGAGATGATCACCAGTCAGTAACACCGATCCACCAAAAATGTTAACATCCAATTGTTTTGACCAACAGATCAACATTGCTATCCCTGGAGCCATCTGACTAATGTATTGTAACAAAAAATCAGTTTTTAAATTGGCAATAATCTATGCTAGATTGGCAGGAAAAAGCCAAGTTACATCCAAGACTTCAAGTGGTCCTAAAACTGGACTCAAGAAGCCCAGTATAATGATAAGTGTTCAATAGCCACAGGTAAGCCTTCACCATTTCCGCCCTTTCCCTCTTACTATCCAATTTTGCTCTTAGCCTTCATCTTTCCCTTTGCACAGATGCAGCCTTTTTCTAAACGGACTTATCAGGACTCCTCATTCGCTCCCAGGATCTCGCAAAGAAGAGAGGGACAAAACTAATTTGGACAAAAAGAAGGGATGCATTAGGCTTTGGCCTTAAGCCACCCTGTCAGAGGTCCAAGATCGCCCACTGTCCCCCTCATTTGTCTTCAACTGCGGGCTGTATCGGCTGGGGCCAAGGGGAAAGAGCCAAGAACGAAACTACACATCTATCAAAAGGCAAAGACCGAAAGTGATGCAAAAAAGGAATCGGATAAAGACTCAAACAATGCTCTGGCATGAAGATAAACAAATGTTTAAATCAAAACAAAGCTGAATATTTCCATTTGGCACGTTCATATAGAAATGTTTTTACTTAGCGTGGTTCAGTTCAGTTGCTAGGTGTCATACCTAGGAAGAAAAATGGGCTAGACAGAAATCTAAACAATATGATGTGGTCTGTCTTTCACTTTCAGCCAACTACTTAACAGCCAGATGGATTTGGTGCTGAATAGAAGCAGCAGGGGCAACTTTGGGCCAAGACGTGCCAGGGATGTTTCTTTTCCTGCCAGCTCATGCACCGCGCCACCCGCTAACAAGTGCAGAATAGATGAGAATGCCTCTTTTATGAGTCTTTCCTCATCTGGAGAGCCAGGTTAGCGATGTGGCAAGTGTGTGCATGGATGTGTGTGTTGTTGCTGGATGGCATCAAGACAGACAGATATTTTCCGTGTATAGTATAATAGATAATGAAGGAGACAGACATTGTATTCAACATAAAGAAAAAAACATCTCACATTTACATACATATGTCAATGCCTCGTTCTTGTTTTTTTTTTACTTGTTTTTCAAGGCAACAAAGAGTCTGTGAAGTGGGACTAATGCACTAATTGAAAAGAGCCTTCTCACACTCTTTATTAACACCTGTTCTCCACTGAATCCTCCTCTTCCCTGTCTCCTTCACCAGGTGCCACTGTGGGAAAACTAATGAACAGACATGTCTTTCTGCTTAAGTCCCTGGCTCAGTTTCAACACCTTTTCATGTTTGAATTAATCGCAGGGTGTCAGTATTGGGATATCTTTTCCTATTTCACCATTTATGTAAAAGTATCCTACCTCCTGTCTTTGTTTCCACACACCAGCAGGTGAGGAGGGCTGTCTCTCAGGTTGATGCACGTGAAGTCTCCCAGCGAGTCGCCCACAGAAGACACAGGTTTACCCGTCTCTAGGCTGTAGACGTGGATCTGAGAAGCAGGGAAACACATCAACCCTTTCAAATGTATAAAGCCCATTTAACCTACTGATGCACTAACAACAAATGTTTACGTGAGAATGACATCCTGCCTATGTGTTTACAGAGTCGACTGGAAGCTTTGGAGGGTGTTTACATCTTGGACAGGCCCGGTTCTACGGGGGTGCATAAGGGTGCCTCAGTTGAGTCGTTTGCACCCTCATTTGAAAAATTAAAATAAATGAAAAGTGAAAAATATTACATATATAATAACAATAATAATAATAATAATAATAATAATTGTAGTAAGAAGAAGAAGAAGAAGAAGAAGAAGAAGAAGAAGAAGAAGAAGAAGAAGAAGAAAAAGAAGAAGAAGAAGGTACGTGTGACCTGTGCCGCTGCGCGTTCATCATCTGCAAGGTGCTTACACAGCAGTCAATGATGTACATCAGAAAATGGTTAAACAACCAGCCCTTATCGCCAGCAGTAACACTGCATCTACTGCAGGTAATAACAGTTCAGATCATGGGGATATTACGTTACCCGTGGTCACTATCGTGGACACTAACGTCCTCCCGCCCGACTCGCCGGCTTTGCCTGCCTCGCCCATGGAGGCTGCTCTGCCCATGGAGGAAGCCGTCTTCGTTGCCCCAAACACCGCCACCCATCGGCGGCTCGCAAGTGCCAGAGGACCTCGGCAAAACAGAGCCTGCCCAGGTATATTTAAAAAAGTACCCAACTCGCCTGTACAGTGGGGTAAGGCGCTCATTTTACAGCTCATGGTTTCAAAACAGAGATTGGCTGGAATATTCATGTAAAAAAGGTGCCATCTTCTGCAATGTATGTAGACATTTCGGTTCAAGTAAGTCAGATGCCTTCACCACAACTGGCGCCATGCTCTTGTACGTGATAAGGGACTGGGAAGGCATGAATCAAGCAAAGAGCACATAGATCCATAGATCTCTTAATGTTGCTCTCAGAGTGCACCAGATTGATGCTTTTAACTTCAATATTTAAAAAAAAAAATCTTCCCGGGGGAGCATGCCCCCGGACCCCACTAGAGGAGATGAGGACCCCCCTAGAGGGTGTTAGGTCCACTCCCCACTTATAAAAATAGCACTTTACCACTGCACCCTCTCTAATCTCAGATGCACCCGGAGTCATTTTGTTGTGGAACCGGGACTGATCTTGGAACTTTAAAAATATGAGATGAATTGATAAGAAACTGGAACAGGAGATAAGACTATAAGAAAGGAATGTAAGGGTATTTGAGCGTGGGGTAGGCCGTGGGAGGGGTTCATGTTGTTTTGATATAAACAATGCTGTAACAGGAATAGGAATATCATAAAAACACAATAATAAAGGAATATCATAAAATAATGGTGCAACATGAACATAATAACATTAACTACACAACAATGAGGAGTGAGGCCAGATATTACAATACAATCTTATGGCATTTACAAAACAACTGAAAAACGGAAATAATCCTTACATGTTTGACTCAGGATCTGAGATCTGAAGAAGTGTGTTTATCAAAAAAAAAAAAAAAAAAAGTGGTGTGTTATTCTATAAGTCATTTAAAAAAACAAATAAGTCTGTATAATACAATGCTGCACACAAGTCAAAAAATATTTCAAAGCATGGCAGTGGTGCAGAGTATTACCTTTGTTTAAATTAAAGCAATGGACAAAGTTTGGTCTACTGTGAGTGAACTTAAAAATGTTATCAGGTTTTCTTTCCTACCTGCCAATTCAAAACACTGCACAATGGAACTCTACACACTGAGAATGGACATTATCATATACCGTTCAGAGGACAAACCAGCTTACTGAAGTGATGCTTTGCCAGTTAATTAAAACAAACCAGTAGTTAATTGTTAAATCTGGTGATTACAACATCAAACTAAACCTAAGGGCATTCTTCAATTACTGACCAACAAGCACACCACCGCCTGAGGCTCTGTGGCTGCAACAAACTTTCTCTCTACAAACTACAATGATGTCATCTGGAGCCGGCCTAATTGGTCAATTAGCGGCTGGTGTTTTCTCATCCAAATGAGACAGAACAAACAGGATAACCGCCAGGCAAAACTTTGAATAATTAAAACGATTAAGACATTCAATTGGAAGGGGGGAGGGGGAGAAAAAGAGCCAGAAGGTAGACACAAATACAGAGTGAGATGGAGAGACAGCGACAAAGATAGAGAAGTTTGAAGGAAGACCGGATGATGTACGCCTTGAGGAGGTGCCAGCAGTTTCTGTGCGTCCCTTATTTGGGCCAAGCAGAGCTTTAATTGTACACCACCCCGGGGCAAAGCCCAAATCACACCAGACTTTGAAATGAAAGCTTGATAGGATTTGGACAGCGGAAGGAGGTGGGGGGGGGGCAGAAATGAGATTCAGCCTGCTGTTCATAACAAATTATTACAATTTAGGGAAGATATTTGTATCAAATATCTGCCCACCTCGCCCACTAAAATGAAGAATGGCACTGAGGGAGGCAAAGGAGCCGCTGTGTGATTATGGGGGGGCTGTGGTGAGACTGCGGCAGAAGAATAAAGGTGACAGACTGGAGAGGAGTTGTTGGGTTAATGCACTTTCTGGAAACCCGGTGAGGCTTGCAGACAAAGGAACTCTAATGGTGGCTTGTACTGGAACGTTAATGTGATTACTCTCTTTGCTTTAAAAAAGATTAAAGATGAGGCAATCATTGTTGCGGTTTTGAGAAAAGCTTGTATGGCTCTGTTGCCGGCATTGTTGAACACATTTGAAGCAGAATTTGGTTTGGTTTTGGGTTCAATTTTAAATGTACCCTTACACCCCATGAATATTCATGGCCCCGTAATACGATTACATCATACTACTTAGTATTATTGCAATAACATATATTGCTATGTATTACCTTTCTTCAATGAAAATGATCCAGTTTGTCCACATCTGTTTTATCCAATAAGATGACATTCTTAGCGCATTTAAGATTTCTTACTCGGATATCTCACTTTGAGTTCTGATCAACTCCTGGCCATCCAACCTAATGATGAAGAAAATCAACACCAAGAAGTTTTATTTGAGATATAAATACTTGATATTATTGAATAATAAACGGTTGGTCGTTGTGCGTGTATTGATACTAATGTTGCACCGAAAAAACAGTGTGATGCCATGCTGTTTGGGTTATTTCCCCTAACCCTAATGGAAACCATGGGCAATGGAAGGCCAATTGCTTTAATGTTTTCACTCCAGACAAAGATGCACCAGCAGGAGACTTCACTAATGACTCATGAAGTATAAAGAGAAACTTATGAGTCAAATAACCGCTTGAATGAAATCTGCAGACTGTTGACTTCACATGGCCCATGATTCCCCATCCTTATCATACAAATACGCACATCTGAAACAAATATGGCTTCAGAGCTACATTTGGTTTAGACACCATGTGGACAAACAGAGATTAGCACATTGGACCAGATGCAGGGAATGAGTTTGATGTCATGTGGGATGGGTGTTTTTCCAAGTCATCCCAACAGATTAGTGTCTCAAACGTGCTCAAAGTATACAGCAGTTGTATTGTTGTGTGTATTTTCACAGCTGTAGAGCAAATTGCTTACAGTTGACTTTGATCCATCCCCAGAACAAGTAGAGTGATTTTGGGGAAGGAACAAGCAGAGTAAACGCAAATCTTGATTTAGTTGTGCTGCTTGGTTCATTGGTAGTTTGTATGGGTAGAAGCTATTTGCTGTTGTCCAAGCTATCAACAAAAAGGCTAGATGGATAAATGAAAAAAGTAATGTAGTCATTCTAGTGTCATTATCCAAGATAACTGTTCTGAAGGAGCTATAATAAGTCAGAGAGTGCTGCATTCTAGTGAGGGTGCATTTATATTGCGTAGGAGTGTGTAAGCTGTGTGTTTGCATGTAGGTGTGCAAGGCAGATTCAGTGAAGTGGCATTTCCCAGCCTAGCATAGTGGTTAGTCTAATTGTATAGAAGTTTATGAAAAAATGACCCTACTTATCACTTGATTTATTACCTCAGTAAACATTATGAGTTATTCTATATGACATAATGTTCATTATGTTCACATTTAGAGTCAAATAAGCAATGAAGCAAAGTATAGTTAAGGGCTACCTTGGGATTGACAGGTCTCTACCATGGCTTTGTCCGGTTCGGTTGTTGTCCGTGTTATCATTTCATGAAAGTTTTGTTTTTGACTTTTTTTCGGCAACAATGAATCAAAATGCCAGAGGATTTAAAACCTTAGTCCTCAAACCGTTTGGATAGTAAATTGACCATATCTACTTCTTATATACAGTACAGACCATGTTTGCAACAGTCTATATAATCACATAGTATTCACTTCCATGTGAATTTTATTAATACAATTTACTATTAAAGCTATGTTTTAACCCAGGAATCAGCCGGTCTGGGTTTTACTGACTAAAGGATCCTGATGGATGCTGATCTCTCACAATACTTTTACCATCCCATTCATTTACCAGCCGTCTGAACTGATGTAATGAAAGGATGACAGATTTTCTGACAGCACTCGTGCTCTGTGGTCGATCCACTGCAGTGGATGGATAGTTTGCCAGCTTGTGTTGAAAGCCCAGGCACAAGCTGGGTGTCTGCCTGGGAGCCACCGCTCCACTGGCAGGAAGGTTGTGAGCAGTAATGAGGACCTGGAGACTGGCTCCAACCAGACACACACACAGCCAAACCCACTACACCAATAAAGATGGTGAAGGCTCGGAGACAAAGCCAAAAACATGCCAAAGTATAATGAAGAATCTTTTATATCGACAGAGAGATAAGATGTCAGATTTTGAAACAAGACTTCAACAAATTCACCACTGATGCTCAAAGAAGTTAACAAAAATATGGCAATGAAGTTGAGTTCATCGGAATATTGTAAATTAAAACATATCAGTCTTCTGAGAGACAGGAAAAAGTGCGAGATGACTTTCTTGGCTTCCATTTTGGTAGATTTTAATTAAGCATATTGACAGTTTTAATGAAGCATATGTTTTCAAAAGCAGCTTCAGAAAGGTCTGGGATCACTAACGGTTGTTGCCAATTCATGCTTTCTCTCCTTCACAGTATGAATTTGCAGTTACAAGCGTTACGATAGTGACAGACAGATTCATTAAATTTGTGAAATATTTTAATTAGCAAGAGAGTTATGCTAATCGTGTGAGAGGAGTTTGGGCTAAGATCACTATAGAAACAGAAAAGGGTTGTGTTTCTGGGCGTAAAATGAATTCAAACCTAAAATGAAAAAAAAATAAATGCTGTAGATAAAAATAATGACTTAATTTAGTAGAAAATCTGAGATTAGCTGCTTTTATAAACTCAGATCGAATCAAATTACTTTAGCAAAAACAGACAACTACTATGGGATTATACTTCCATACTTGGGATCAAATTGTAGTTAGTGAGCAAACTAATGAATGTTTTCATCAGATTATTTTTCACATAATTGGCAAAAAAAATATTATTCTGTAGAAAAATAATAAAAAATGTTCCAAGGTGACGTCTCCAAAATGTCTTGTTGTGTCCAACCAAAACCTAAAAATATACTTTTTAAAAAACGATAAAACTGAGGAATGCAGCTAATTTACATATATATGTATATGCATATGATATATACTCATATAACATTAAATTAAATTAATCAATGATCAAAAATAGTTGCCAATTTTTTTGTTTTTATCAGGTTATCAATTACATTACATGTCACTTGTTAGACACTTTAACCCAAAGCGACTTACATACTCAATACTGTGGGCAATCCCCACAGGAGTACTTTGGGGTGAAGTGTCTTGCCCAGGGACACAACGTCATGCTGACTGCAGTGGCGTTTGAACCTGTGACCCCCTGATCCGAACACCAACGCACAACCCACTGCACCACACGCCTCCCGGATCAATGAATCCACTCATCATTTCAGCTCTCAATTAAATAAAGCAAACCACTATGTAAATGAAGCTCAAACACACCATGTCTACTGGTTTCTACCTAGTAACATAATAGAGGAAAAAATATCATTCATATATTCATCCCCTGAAAGACGGTAGCCTGTACATCACCCAATGTGTCTTTGTTTGTGTCATGATGAGGTGAGGCTGTTGTTTCCCCTCACTGCTACTCTCTCTTGATCCACTGTGTGGTGCTTTAGAGCTGTCACTGAATCCAAGTATGGCTGTGCCTTTTCTAACAGGGGATGATGTCAGTGGTGAAGCTGTGCCAGAAGCCATAACAAACAGATTGCTGCACACACACAGCGTGCTCGGGTGCTACTGGCGGTTTTAAAGCATCCACTCTGCAGGTCCTTACTGCAGCTAACATCTGCTTTTTAAATGAGAAACTCCTTCATTTATTCTTTGTTCCATCCATTAACATTGACAGAAAATTATCTTGATGAAGTAAGCTTTGTAAAGCATAATGACTGCTGCATAGCTGCCTCCTGATCCCAAAAGAACGGTCTGTCTCGTGGCTCTTTGTGCTCCCTAAGTAAAGGCTCAAGAGTCAATTAGGTGCACAGGGTCCTTAGTAACCTCATATTTTTAGAAGCAAACACATGCAGCTTAGGGAACCAAAGTTTATCAAAGTGCCCTTGAAGGCTGTAGTAATTAGGAGGCAGAGCCCAATGAGAGCATGTCGCTATTTAGGATTGCGAAACAAATCCCCTGCAGGTACGTGGCTTTCATTTCTGAGGGGAGCCAATGGGTCTGAGGGGACACGGTGTAATAGTGATCACACTTTCAAGAGATGCTGCTGAGATCGACACAAGAAGTGTTTGTTAGCAATGCAACTACAATGTTAAATCAGATAAAGGTGTGGACCTGACTACAAATATTTAGTTATTAGCCAAAGGTTGAACCAATTGTTCCCGGTTGCCAAAACCCTCACAAAAGTCCTCACTGCTCTCCTCTCCATGAATTGTATTCCTGAAAGAAAAGAGGCATCATTCCATTTGAGCACACTTCATTGTTTAATTTGGCAAATGTTCCAGGTTTTTTATCATGCACCTGTTAGAAGCACCTTGGTAAATGCTTTTGGAAACCTTTCATCTCAATTAGTAAGGACTGGGACATTTTTTAATACTATTTTTTACAATGCATCTAAAATCTAGCTGCAGAGTTTTGAGGTGTTGCCATCTCCTCCGTCAACATTCCCTCCTTTGTTTGTCTTTGTTTGTTAGAAGAGGCCTTGATACAGCTCCATCTATTCCATTAAAAAACACTAGAACATGTCATAAACAAATTGCTGATACAATGGACTACTTCAGCTGTTCTATGGAGCTTAATCTGGGCCAAAGGTTTGATCATTCAAAAAAATAGAATGTTTTTGAAAGTTCAAGTTTTGACCCTGAACTTTGAAAAAGTACAGTGATGTATTCAAACTAAAATATGAATTTAAAACGTTTTTTCCAGTTGAATATAATTTTTGATTCAGAGAATTGAATCGGTTTCAAATCACTTGTTCTAGTTCAGATCGTTTTCAATTTCAAATCTTATTTTATCGTTTTTCAGACTTTTGGGCCTGGTGTTGCACGGGGGGCAGGCCTTACCTGAGTGGGGCTTGGAATCATGAGTGACAGACCTTACATGGTCATGTTGCCTTCAGGTATCCCGATAAATATTGCTAAACACTTTTTATACACAATACTCTCGTATTGGAAGTTAATCCAAACTGACGCAAGTGAAAAAGTGATATTTAGCGAGCTGCTTTTGATTGTAATGAGCAACAATCACGGTATAAGAGCAATAAACTTTGCGTGGTGGTTGCAGTTCAGCAACCACACATCTTGACTTAAGACATTTGACACATTTTCAGTATGATAAGTGTCCTTGGGTTTAAAGGTTTAAAATCAAATGTACTCTAGGTAGTTGTTCATTAGAATCCAGTTAAAAGTTGTTTCACTATCTATTCAAGTCATTGTAATTGGTTTACTCTGATTGGGGTCAATGATGTACTACCTTCACCAATACTAGTGCTTAGATTTAATAAAAGCTGTGACACTGAACCCACCTTATTTCCTCCGTCGTGCATGGCCCAGCCAGTGCGTTTCACTCCCAGTGCAACCTGGGAGTCGGAGGCATCGAGGCAGGTAATAGGGTGACCGTAGACTGAGTGGAGGGACCGCGGCTCCTCCTCCCGAGGGTCCAACAGGTACACAGCGTCTCCTGCTGAGAGAGCAGCCAGCGGGCCCTGCTGCCCCCGGCCCGGCACCAGGACCAGGCTCTCTACCTGCAGTACAGACAAGACTTGTGTACTCAGAGCAGAAAGAAGAACTGATTCACTCCCCAACTTAAGCTTTTGTGCAGTAGCATGAATTTAATTATTATATTATTACGGTACCTCGTTTTTTTCTCTAACATTTTATACAAATCAAAAAAGTGTTCTCATAGAGCTTCACATTGCACATTTAACACAACAATCTGCAACTAAAGCATGATTAAAAAAATTCAAAAAGACAGGATTTGTTTAAAAGGAGAGATGAAGATACGCATAAAGGAAAGCCTATCAAGATGTTCCACATGTCGAGGTGACATTTTCTTGTTTTGTGAGAACATCAGTCTAAAACCCAACAATAGTCCATTAACAACCATATCCTAGAAAAGAATACATTCTGCATTTTTGCTTGATTAACTTATTAAACTAATGAAACCTGATCAATAAGATGATCAATCGACATTGATTCATTGCAGCACTAGTAGAGCCAGAAACTGAGATGCTACA
The DNA here is from genome assembly GCF_000735185.1 of Notothenia coriiceps. Classification (NCBI taxonomy): domain Eukaryota; kingdom Metazoa; phylum Chordata; class Actinopteri; order Perciformes; family Nototheniidae; genus Notothenia; species Notothenia coriiceps. The sequence goes on along the minus strand of NW_011349523.1, from coordinate 83,019 downwards.
AAATGTGGAACAAGACGAGGGTGTTAAATGCTCCCATCAGTACTTTTTATTTATTTATTTAAAAGTGGAGGAAAATGTGTGAGCCACAGCCATTTAATGAACACAACAACACATCAGTACGCAGCATTTCACACATTTGACGAATGAAACTGGCTTACAGTCTTTGGGAGCTGCGCCCTGCAGAGCATCCTCCAGTAGCCGCGGTCGTCGGCGCTGTCCAGCCGGACGTGAGGCCCGGCAGCCGAGCCCAGGCTGGGGCTGTCGGGGCCCAGGGCCAGGGCCTGGGGCCTCTCCGGGCTCTGGTAGTGGAGGAGGGGCTCTCCACCTGTCTCTGTGCTCCACAGGTCCACACAGCCTACACCCAACATAGGGAGACACAACCCCTTACTATGTTAATAACTGCAGCGAGTTACCCTCACATAGAGAATGAAGAGTAATGCTAGCCAATGGGACAAAGTGATGAGTGTAATACAGCAGTGATTTCCAAGGTGAGCATCCTCTTAACTTTGCCCTAACTTATTGAAGAAAAGATGATGGAAAATGCAACAAAAAAAGAAATAATACAACATGTAATTGGATTATTTATAATAACATCTATTCTGTACATATTATTTGCAATGCCCCTCTTTATAATTTCCGGCTGCCAGTCAAAACATCATTCATCAAGTAATAAGCTGTAAGTGTGGCCGGTAATATTAAGATTTTCAATACAAATGTAATTCTTATTGCGCTAAAATAAGTAAAACAAATATTCAGAAGATTAATTTCTTTGTTTTAGTTTTTTAATGTTTTAGTTTTTTAATTGATCTTGCAAACATTGTGCAAAGGCTTTAAGATATATAATGTTATTTGGGGACCCTTGGGATGGACACATTTTGGAACCTGTGTGTTACACCATAAGGCAAACATTTAAAAAACGAATAATAAAATAATTATTTGGGGAAATGCTAAATATATTTCTGTAGCTGATGTCTTACCATCCCCAGGATGTGCTAACGGTGTACCCCAGCATTAACACTCACCATCTTCATACGCAGCAGCAGCCACCGAGCTGTTGACCTGGACGTGGCTGACCTGAGGTCTGGGGACAGAGTTGGCTGACAGGCTGTTGATCTTCAGAAAGGAGGCGGTGGAGTCCCAGTGCAGCGTGTCCCACAGCCTCACATCCCCAGATGTGTACCTGAGGTGCAAACAAACACATCAAGTCACACTAACATATTTCATTTAGCTTCGTACAAAAAGGCAGATGGATTTTAAAGCAGAATTGTCGCCCATTGTTCCCTCACACGCTGAAAAGTTTGTCTTCTCAAGAATACCTTACGTCACCCTCTCAACACTGAATCATTCCCCCTCTCACACCTTCCTCCTTTACTCACTCCAACTTGTTGTTGTTTTGTTTTTTTTGTAAATCTTTGTTACATGATCTTCCCAGTATTACAAGGGTGTTGTTTGGGCGAAACAATGCTGAATGTGGTGATGATAAGCAGGAAGTGAAGGTTATCTTAGCATAGTTCACTGTAAATCAACATTTTATATATGTTTACAAGTATGTAGTTTTTGGAAATATCTTAAATTAAGATATCAAATTAATTCTGATATCTTGGCACTACTTATGTTAACAGATAAGACCAGAGTTGAGAATTGTCAATATGTTCCTTATTGATTTACCCTTCCTGCCTTAATTGTTTAATTGCACAATAACAACATCTTTTTTAATCTGCACAGTTCTCCAATTTGAATAAAGTATTTATCAAATGTTATTATTTATTATATTATTATATTAGTTATTACTTTTTGGATATTTGTACAAATATGGTCTTTATTTTAAACGTGTTACAATAGTCTTTAAAATGCAAATTCCTTGTATGTGTACACCTACTTGTTAATAGACCTGATTTGTTTGGTGTTGAAATGTTATAAAACAGTATAAAAAGACCATCAAACATTTTCTATACTAAAACATTTCATCTGGGAAGTTTCAAAAAGCAAATGACTGCTTTTTTGCATGATAAATACCATAAGAAACCGATAGATTTATAAAATGCTCACAGGTAACGTGCAGTTCGCAGTGTAGAGTTCAATAGAAGATGCCAAACTATTCAAGGATATTTATTATTATAATATTATGAGACCTCTTTGTCGCTGTCTCTTTGTCCCCAAATACTTAAGTTCATAAATCGATTAACATGACTGTACGTATCTTTGTATTTGTTTTTCTTTGCATAAATGAAGATACTTCCAGCATAAAATTAAAGATATCCTGTTTCCCCCTATGTTAAACAGAAGCTCTGCCCTAGACCTTATGCTCCCCTCATCAAGAAAAAACAAGCCCGCTCCCTCACACTCAATAAGCTTCTCGTCTTTCACTTTATTTCCCTTGGCCCAAGTCAATGAGTTCTCACTGCAGGAGACGACAAACTGCCAGCGTTCCCACCTCCACAGATACCATCATGTCTGAGCAAGAATCCGCCTCGCAGCCAGAGTGTGTGACACAGTGACAGCTAGAGTGGCATAGATGTGTGTGTGTGTGTGTGTGTGTGTGTGTGTGTGTGTGTGTGTGTGTGTGTGTGTGTGTGTGTGTGTGTGTGTGTGTGTGTGTGTGTGTGTGTGTGTGTGACTCTCATCACAGGGTTTGGCAGGACATAAACAAGGGGATTACACTTGTTCAATTAATTGGTGCATCGCATCAACGCCGACTATCAACAGGATGATGAATCTCTCAAGTAATTTGTCAGAACTTTTGTTTGTTGAGGAAACTTTGTGCACATATAACAGCAACGTGCAGAACCTCAGCAGATTTGGCCTTTGTGTCCGTGAATGACTCAGAGTTGCTGGGTTAACGAGGCAGTCTCTCCTGTTGCCTTTTAATTGTCAAATCTCGTTCCACCGCTATTACAAATGGATGCTGTAGCTGCAATTTAATCGTTCTTGATTTATCTTAACTGCTGTTGATGTGTATAAACAAAGTGAAGTTCTTTCATTCAGATAAATCCCCCTTTGGGTACAGATAATGGGAAAATGTTGTAGATTTGTTAATAGCAAAGGTACAAAAGGACAGATTTATGAGTAGGTTCAAGTGCTTTAATTCGTGTCAAGAATGTTTTGGTACACAGTGAGCTAAAGTTGTGAAACCACTGTGTACTCTGATGAGACACAGCAGGACCGAGGGGAATCTAATCACATGACTCCATGGAGACCCGGCACAGCTCCTCTGGGCAGACCCTCATGCTCCTGGGAGCAGGCCATCATGCTCCTGGGGGCCCTCACAATCTATCACTCTCTCAGACCAAGAGTTTGTACACTCTTACTTAACAAACTACTGCTATTTGAATGATCATAAACAATACAGAAATGTACGAAATGAGCCTTAAAATTAATCATAAATTGAACTAGAAAATGCATTTCCTCCAGAAAATGCGTGTGAATGCTGTAAACTGTGAACATTAGTGGCTGAATTTAGCTGAAAATGCAGAAAAAGCTGATTATGTTATTAGCTGAATGGTAGCTGCTTTTAGCTACAAAAACCAAGTAAGTGTGTTGCTGAACTTAGCGGAGAAATGCAGAAAAGTGAAATGATTTGAATCAAAACTTGAAAGTGAAATGTTAAACTAAAAGAGTAGGAAAAATAGTGAAGAAGCTTAATATTTAAAAGAAAAGGTTTAAAAAAAAGGTATAAACAACAAAATGTATAGCCTCAATGTCCTGAAATAGCTGAATAATGCAATAGTTGAATGGTTTCTGTAGCTGAAAGTAGGCTGAAGGAGTTAGATATGAAATGTAAGTAGTAGTGAATGAATGTTTCAAAGATCAAAGGTTACCACGGAGAAGACGTTATCAAAACACCTGTTTACGTGAGCCCAGAGATCAAAGGTTTCCATGGAGATGTGCTGTGAAAGGAGAGCCTTTCCATTTGATCTGAAGGAAAAATAAACCTCTAAACTATAGTTTACAAACGGTAAAAAAAAATTGGGCGAATTTCAAGCTGTCCTCCACTCTGTTTTGAGATCAAAGCACTCAAGACTTAACGAGCTGCGCAATACACACTGATGTTAAAATCTGAAGAAAACCTCTTTACCAAGATCCAAACTAAGTTAAATATCTCAAAAAGTGTAAAAGATATCAACAATTTGAATAATAATTGAATAGCTGAAGGTCTTATGATCATTTTAAAGTTGGAATGAAGTCTCTAGCTGAAAGTATGTGGAAGGAGAAGCATTTGGCGTAAGGTCTAGGTAAAAGAGGATTTGAAGGTTCCTCCCATTGAGCTACATGTTAAAAAAAGAGTTTAAAAAGCTGAATATTTCAAAAAAATATGAAATATTTTGAAAAAGTTGAAAGTTTCCAATCGACTCATGAAAAGGCTGAATAGTTCGATATTTGAATGGTTTCTGTAGCTGAACGTATGCTGAAGTTATTGAGAGCCAAAGTATTGGTTGATTCGAAGATCTATAGTGGAATGCTGTAAACAGCATTCGCACTAACTAAATATGATCAATAATGACTTCCATCAGGAATTTATTTTTGCCGAGGGTGAAGGGGACAACTTTAAGTTAATAACACTTGGAATCATCACATAAAGTTTATAAATCCTTCTCCTATATAATTTGATATTTGTTAATGTGAAGATGTTAAAATGCTGCTCTTTCCTTACTTGTCATTCTTTATTTTACGTTATGACAAGGAAGATTTGATGGTAAAAACATGGACTATCTTTTTCATTTAAGATTATAATACTTAAAATAACCTATTATTTTTACTATATTTACTGAAGCTTTTCTCCAAAGCAACTTACAATGAGTGCTTCCAAATGTCTAAAAATAAATGTTTACAGCATTATTTAAACCTAGAGAAATATTTGATTCCAATTTCCAATCAATGTAAAGGTCCATTTAATGTAGTCTTCTGTAGGCGACCAATCTCCTTTTTGTGTCAGTCTTGTGTTTGTGTGTTTTTTCTTTTACAGAGGAGGAGACCTCTAAGGATAAGGAGGGCTTCTGGAAAAAAATCTCCTGAACATAGAACAATGAAGTTATCCCAACCCTTTGTTAAAGTTTGGGTTGAGAGACCCTTTATGACAGACATATTGTTATGCTCAAGAGACTATTATAGATTTGTTTACCTCAGAAAGAATACATGCATGCAGAATAGTGCAAAGTCTGTTTCTGGTAAATGGACTGTACTTATATAGCGCTTTATCAAGTCTTTACGACCCCTCAAAGAGCTTTATATACTACATGTCATCATTCACCCTTTCACACCTCATTCATACAGAGCAGTGTCACTTGCTCTAGAAAGCTAACATTCACACACACACTCACACACCGTTGGCCTTCGGAAGTAACTCAGGGTTAAGTATCTTGCCCAAGGATACATTGACATGTTGACTGCACGGACTGGGATCGAACCAACAACCTACTGGTTGAAAAACCGTACTCCCTCGCAGCCACAGTCGCCCTATACGTGTACAATGCATTAGGGCATTGTGAGTGTTTCCAACAATAAAAGTTGTTATGCATCATAGCAATCCATGATCTCACTGTGCCATTACAACCCGAGCCAAATTGGAAGATTGGTTAAAATTGTGTCTTGAAAAATGACTTTAAATGTTTCTGTAAATAAACCAAGGCAATCAAACATCCTGTGTACCTGTTATCTGACAGCTTTTAAACAAAAACAATTAATCTAATGCAAAGGTTTGGTTGTCAGTCACCATTGCATCAGTCAGCGAGACTTAAAGATTAAAGAGTCAAGGCTTTTATTGTCATTGGTACATAGCTACAGTGTAGATATGTCAATGAAAATCTTAGGTCAAAGGCTCCTCCAACTGTGCAACATAATACAAGTATTATGTTGAAGTGTGACATATTTTCAATCAAACCTCTACTCATAAACCTGTAGATTTATACAGGCATTTATGTGACAGAGAAATCGGAGGATGAATTAAAGGTGTGAGAGCAGTTAATGTTTATGCACATCAGATTACAGAATCATGCTTAACTCCATGAATCTCACCCAGCCAAGACGAAGGAGTCACAGGAGCTGACGTCACACAGCACCTTGCCCAGCTCGAATTGCAGCTGGCTGATGGAGCCCACTCGATTCTAGAGAGTAAAGAGAACCAGGCTGAAAACACTGTTGCAATTGTAGTGCCAATAATTAATTGCAAGCAAATGCCCTTATTGCATTTCTAACAAAGCTATAGAGAAACAATGAAAATTGAATTATTTGTCCTTCCAATTTAAAATCAGAATAGAACATTCCCGTCACTGCCATTATGTTAAAAACCACTTTATATTCTGTTGAATATACTCCGCACTTGGATTAGGACTACTGTTTTCTTTGTACTGTTTCTGTTCTGATTTGATGTAAAGTGTCTTTGAGCATTAGGAAAAATGCCATATAAAAATCCCATGTATTATTATTATTATTATTATTATACAGTTGCAAGAAAAAGTATGTGAACCCTTTGGAACTACCTGGATTTCTGCATAAATTGGTCATAAAATGTGTTCTGATCTTCATCTAAGTCACAACAACAGACAAACACAGTCTGCTTAAGCTAAAACCACACAAACAATTATATGTTTTTATGTTTTTATTGAACACACCATGTAACCATTCACAGTGCAGGGTGGAAAAAGTATGTGAACCCTTGGATTGAATAACTGGTTGACCCTCCTTTGGCAGCAATAACCTCAACCAAACGTTTCCTATAGTTGCATATCAGACCTGCACAACGGTCAGGAGGAATTTTGGACCATTCCTCTTTACAAAACTGTTTCAGTTCAGCAATATTCTTGGGATGTCTGGTGTGAATCGCTCTCTTGAGGTCATGCCACAGCATCTCAATTGGGTTGAGGTCAGGACTCTGACTGGGCCACTCCAGAAGGCGTATTTTCTTCTGTTGAAGCCATTCTGTTGTTGATTTACTTCTGTGCTTTGGGTCGTTGTCCTGTTGCATCACCCATCTTCTGTTGAGCTTCAATTGGTGGACAGATGGCCTTAAGTTCTCCAGCAAAATGTCTTGATAAACTTGAGAATTCATTTTTCCGTCGATGATGGCAATCTGTCCAGGCCCTGAGGCAGCAAAGCAGCCCCAAACCATGATGCTCCCTCCACCATACTTCACAGTTGGGCCGGCTCGCCCACTTGCCTTTTATTATCCCCCTTACTAGTCCCGGCAGGCCCGAGTTCGTTAGACTAACATACACTCACCCTCTGTAATCCGTCCAATCTCCTTCCGCCCATCCAACTCCTTATTTAGACGGTAGTTTCGTCATTCTTGGCGCTAGTTCACATTGTACTCGTCACGCCGCCCCGTGCACCTCCGTCTGCAGCTACCAGCCCGGCTCCACCCTACGTCCAGTACCTAGTATAGCTGCCTACGTATACTACACTCCGTATATAACCGCGCCCATACGCTCCAGTCGCTCCGCCGCCCCCATCAGCGACACGCTCTGTCCACGCCGTGTCGCACCGTGCCTATCGACCTACGCCTTCTCAAACTCAAAATTCGTCCTCGTGTACATTCCAACCTCGCTTCCCCCTGCCTGAGCCTCCCCGTTTACTATTAATTTCAGTCTAACGCACACAGACTACCACTACCACTCCCGCCTATTTGGACATTACGACTGCCGTAAAGCTTTGTCGCAAAAAGACCAACTGGCTCGCACCCCGCACACTACAGTGGAACGTCACGCTCGATACCCCGCAACCCCCCTCGGCCGCCCTATCTTCCACCCTCTCCCGCCCCACCTACCTACACACTTTCCACCTTCCAAGAGTCCCCATACACACCCCGATTACAAATAATATCACTGAAAAAGGAAGTCCTTCATACTGCGAGGACAGTCGATGAAGAGGTACAAACCTAGCAAGTTCTACCCACGGACCTCGGGCGGCGCGCTTCGCGCGCCCGCGCGCCTATTGCCCATCTATCCGGTCTTCCCACCTAACTCGCACCCCCTTGCTACACCTCCACTTGGTCGCAGCTCATCCTCGCCTCCACCATCGCCTCTCCGCCCACACCCACACCCTAATTCAGTTGCCTATCTGAGTTTGTATGGTCCTAATACAACTTGATTAAGCAATCATGTCGGAGACTCCACACCACCCCACACAGGACCGGCCGCCCATTCTGTGCTACGTCACCTTACTCGTACCAACACCACCCCACGCCATGGAGGGCCATGCCATTACCCCACTCATAGAGACGTAACCATGGTGTGGCCCCGTCCCAGTAACGTGCAGAGAGGCAGGACGCCTCTTCCGCCTAGGCGGAGGCGCCAACGGCGCATCCGGACTGCAACCAAGAAAGGGTCAAGGGAACATTGAACCAACACCCCACAAAAAGGACGGCTTCACACCCTAAGTCGACCATGCTAAACACCCTCCCAGAATTCCTGTCTCCCGCACAAGCATCCCAACACGCCCTATCGACCTCCATACGCGCACGCCACATGTTTGTGACCACTTCCACGTGAACTCTGTCTTCACCCCATTGTAACACTCCTAACCGGCCAATCCATAGGCCATCGTCCATTTGTAAACTAACCGTCCAACCTTTCATGTCACACTCATAACAGACATTCACACCCTTCATACTCACACGGCGTTAGTTAAACCTCTGATCGTTCCCTTCCCTTGCTTGTCCTTAAGTCGTATCTCCCAGTCGTCCTACTCATCAATGAATTTAGGCCCCACAACGTACCAACCCAACATGACAAACCCGAGGACCACTGTCCTCTCCAATGCTCGCACTCTCTCTCTCGACCTCTTCTTTCCGTCGCGACACATTTATTCTCGCTCCTGGTCTTGTGTCCTGGCTCTTCATTGCGGCACACACAGCTCCCCCCACCTCGCAATGAGCCGGACTCGTCTCCCTACACCATATGTCCGCCGCCCCATCAACAAATGTCGTCGACGTACGTCTGACGAGTCCAGTCCTGTAAAGAGTTAGCATTGGACGCCAGGTCCCCTGTCAACCACGTCTTTTCCCCAGTTGCCCCCTCCCCGCTACCATTATGTCACAACACAACTTGTGGATTCACCTCTGTAAAACTCGTAAACATTCGTCCACACATTTCGCGACGACCACCCCCTAGCATTTTGCTCTATTCGCACCTATGTTTCCCCTTCTGCCACATCGTGTCCCTCTGTCCGTGTATACCGCTCACCTCTGTCGTCCCACTAACACACACCAGTACAATCTCAACGCCTCAGCACCGCCCAACATCCTGGAATCGTAGACACAAATCGTCACAGTCCATACAACACAAAGCTCCGATATCGTCCTACAAAAAAGCTACACATCTTCGTAATTTCATCCCACTCCCCTTCCATACCCATACTCTCCTAATAACACCAGAACACCTCAATAATTACGTCGCGTCCTCATCCATAAGATCTCCTTCCATTATCTACACACGTGTACGGCCGGGCTTTCGACATTGGGCCAAGTCGGCAGACCAGTGGCACGCGTAAATGTTCACTCAGCGAAGTCCCTAACAAAACACACTTCCCTCTAGATTGAGAATACATTGCCTGTGTGTGGCTTTCTGCCGCCAGCCGAGGAAAGAGGAAAGTTACTAGTCATTGTTCTCCCACAACCCTAAGTAACCATTTTGCCTACTCTAGATCAGCGTATTAACTCCACCGTGCTACCACCACACTCTCACCATCGTCTATCTCTGTCTCTCGAGAGTCCCATCACCCCCTTCCATCTCTCTTAGACGAACCTCTGTTCACCCTGCGCTACTTCCGCTTGCACCATCATACGCAACCCATAACCATTCCCCTATCTCCACTAACGTTAAACAACATGTCGCAGTAACTCAATCCGACTGTACCCGACGCCCCCGCAACCTTTTTACTCCCCTCCCATCTAACCGTCCATTCCCATATGTTCTTCTTTTTTTCTCCGTCCTCCCTCCGCGCTCCCATAAATGCTACTGCTCTCGGTCCCATCCAGGCTGACTCACATCCACCTCTGCCTTCTCGATCCTGCACACCCTCTTATACGCAAGCGCTTCGGAGTAATCTGCAATACTGGGTCACTCCCGCTCAAGTTTGCCCAAGCCGCCACTCGCCTCGTGTCGTGGACACTTGGCCACACCGACGACCACCGACGAGTCACAAGCCCCAGACGCGGCACAACGGGCGGACAACCGCGTCTGACTATCGCCCAAATATAAGATAGCCACAATACATCGTCACTATAGGAGACTGAATGGAACTTCATGTACCCAGACCCCATCTCAAGAAGTCTTAATGCACCGCTCGAGAGGGGCACTTCAGTCTTGGCAGACCGAGAACCTGACAAACACTAGAGGCGCTTCGAGGGTTTATGTGGGGTAGTACACAACGGTCGTTTCGCGGTCGAGAGGGGCACCAGGAACTCAGCCACTGAGGAGGCGTCAACGATGTGTCTTCGAAGGGGGTGGTGATCCCTACACATAGTTGTAACAACGAGTGCTCGGATGATAATTCAAATACTCAATATGAACAACATAAGAATGACGAACATACAAAGTGAAACGTTTCCGAACAATAGCATATGTATTACCACATACGTATTTGTGTAGCGCGTTAAATCAATAACTAAACCCTAAAGTACGAAACATAAGATGTATTCGTTTATTGACACACCAAGAGACCGGTAAATTTTCATTACGTTTTGTCAGGATGGAGAAAGGAAAGGCGACAGACCAGGAACGGTGCAGAGTCTCACGTCCTACATTTGTGACAGGAGGCGATCAGGCCCCCCTCCTCAACACATACCGACCGTGGAAACTGAGCCACGGGTGCAAGAGAGCAACTCCCTCACCCTGCTGGTGGACCACTTGTACGTACGAGCGCGTCTCGAAAACTGGGACTCCCGATGATTGACCAGGGGTGCCTCGTCGGGGTGAGCGACTCCCGATAACAGGTGAAATTGCAACTGGCCCACCCACCCGTGACCTTTTGTGCTCCACTCTCGCACTAACGCCCCTCCCCTACTCAACAACCCACCGTTGAACAGGCCCACCGTAACCTAGGTCTACTACTGCCCGCCCGGGGGCACGGAGGGCCAACCGAGTCCGAGGAACTAGAAGCGCAGGTCGCAACACTCGAACCCCCCGTGGACCCTCTACGAGTTGACGCCTGGCGCCCGGCTGTCATTGAAGGTCGAAGCAACAGTTCAAAGAACCGAAGACCAAAATAGCGCGCCCCACACAATAACGGAGCGAACGTAGCCATGAAGACCAACCATCACTCGAAAGCAGCACAAGTCTCGCTTACTCTACGAAAACACATACGACTACAGGATATAAGGAAAGAAAAAGTCACAACTAACGAGAAGAGAAATCTGAGTCCAGAACACAACAATGGACCCTCTCTCCTTGTATGAACAACATCGTCTGCTAACTTGTTGAGGGTTACATCAATAGATAAATAAAGAAGATATAGAGTAGAGAATATATGCCTTTTACGCGAATACAGATAGAATAGAGTAAAGATCAAATCAGCGAAGGAGATAGATAATACAACCTTCGCACAGGAGACAGTGACATGCAAGCAAAGAAACAAAACAATAAGGGAAAGAGAAAGAGAGATCAAAGCCGAGCAAACAAAAAATCAGGGTTTGTGAATCATACATAAGAAAAGGTGAGGACTTTCTTCCAATGAACAAAAAACGGGACATTGGAAAAGAGAGAAAGAGTTACGGGGTGCCAGAGAGATAGAGATGAGATACCGTGTAGGAAGCGAAAATAAGGACAGTTGAAAAGAATCGTTCGGTCTTCCTCTTTGTGTGGAAAGAAACCCGGACTGTTATCGACTAGTACAGTCAAGAAAGCCTAACCCTGTAGACTATACCAAAAGAACTCACACACGACAAGTACTATATCACATAAAGAGTACCAGAAACCCTCCGGGCGAGAACACAACTACTGCCCTCCGAGAAACGAGATAGCTGCGCGACAGCGACAAAACAGAGCCGAGGACGAGACATACGAGAGTCATCGGTGCATCAGTTCCTAGCTATAGTCATACCGTACTTGATGTAACTTACTTAGTTTGTGCAGGTCTGAGCTAGCACAGAATTGTCTTTATTTCTGAACTGACTTCCTCAACTCTGCAACTTACCTTTTGTTCCTTTTGTTTTGGTGAGAAAAGCTCCTTTTATCTTAGGCTAGCCTTTATTGTATCTAGCACACTTCAGGCACTCCATTTCGTGCCTAGCATCCAGTATCTCTCTGTCTGCTTGACTGTTACTTGTCCTCAACACCTCGGATTGTCGTATATAACTGTGTCCATTTATCCTGTGTCAACTGTCTACCGATTGTTTTCTAGTTCCTGCGTCCTGTCTCCCAGCCCTCTCGCACATTGTTGGACTATACTCTACCTCTCTAATTTTCCCGTATGTGTGTGGTGTCTTGTAGCCCTGTACAGTTTCTGATGTATGTCTTATTTGAAGTGATATTCACANCCTGTGAATAAATGTGTAGGAAAATGATGAATACACTAGATTTTCAAAAAAATATACAGAAATATACACGACAGTGACATCTGGTGTCGTTTTTGTAGGAAATGTCCTACAAAAACGACACCAGATGTCACTGTCGTGTATATTTCTGTATATTTTTTTGAAAATCTAGTGTATTCATCATTTTCCTACACATTTATTCACAGGTGTCTTTAACCTGGAAGTTGCTCTTTAAACTTGCATTGTTTCAAAAAGCCAGCAGGGGGCAAGAAGGAGTCCTAATGTGTAGTAGTTAATGAAAAAATGAACCAAATTATCACATGATTCTTTATCCTCAGTAACCATTTTGTATGCAACTCATTGAATTTAATAAATGGTCCACTTTAGAGAGAAATACACCATAAAGCAGCAAATGCTTTAGGGAGTGGCTACATGTGACAGTTTGTTACAATGTTGTTGTCCAGTTTTTGTGTTTCTTTGTTTTTTGTCTTAGTAATTAGACTCTATCGTTATTGGGTTTCTGAAAGTTAAATATAGTAGTTTTGTCTGATGAAAATGTCTTGTTCATCATTTGATGGTACTTAACTTCATCCTCTGTGTCACTTCTGATTGACTTGAAATGATCGGGAAACAACTAACAACTAAGTCGGCAGAATAGAAAACTGTACCAAAGCCTGTCAAAACACTTAATGTGCACTACGACTGCCAAATCGTGTTAGAATAAGGAAGGTATGCATTCGTACGGAATACCAACAAGACCACCTAGGGTGACAAACCACAGGGCTGCGTCAAACTTAGTCCTCAGTGAATAATGATGAATGTGTCGTCCAGTGGTGGGAAACTAACTGGAGATATCTGAGCCTCTCAGCACTCCTCTGATTAGACACAGCTCCTCCTGATTAATGAAGAGGAGTCTGGGCACCGACAACTCACTCCAACATCAGAGTTATGGTTCCCTGCTGGCTGCCAGTAACGCTCAGCCCTCATTGTTTAAACGTGTGCTTCCATCACGTAATGCCACTGAACAGGAAAAACGAACTGCGGACAACAGGACCGCAGTGCCCATTTAGACATTTAACGCTGATTCTTGAAAACATTTGTGGAAGCGGAAATGAAATCTGTTAGAGTCCCCAAGTGAATTTGATTATGGTAATGAAGACCTGGAAGAAGCTCGAGCTGGATGGAGTCATGCCCTGGACGCTCTCAGCTGCAATAAAGCCACAATGACAACAGATGGAGCCGGAGCTCCCATGGGCTTCTGATGCTTGTGAAACCCAGCAAGCTAAATGATCAGTCTATTTAAAATAATGAATAGTAATAATACAAATACTTTTACTTGAATAATAATCATGATTTAATAAAAAAGGATATAACACCTTTCTCAAAGCAGAACTTACAATATCTTAATATTGATTTGAGTAAATAAATGGCACATGCAATTCAAAAGCAATCAGAAAAATCCAGAGAAAATGAAGACGAATTCAATAAGTAAGGAATTAATTCATTAAACAAATATATGGTAATGCTAAGAGTTCGGTGGAGTAACATCAATTTCATGTTTTCTGTTTAGTTTATTGTTTATTGTTTTCATGCCATATCCAGTGAATGAGGTAAATCCTTTCTGGAGACCGACAGCAGGAGATTACATATTGTGATATTTGGTTTAAGGAGCTACAGCTTGTATTGCCACTTCTGCTTCGGTTTGTATTTGTCTTTGCTCTCTTGGCTGAATGTTGAAAAGTTCAACAAGAATAGTGTCCTTTTGTCTGTAAATGAATGCTTTCTTTGACACACTGCACTCGTTCTCTTCTGCGGTCTTGGAGCTTTCCCACTCTGTGCATGAAATGAGATACAAAATAACAACGCTTGGAAATGGAAATGACTGATACCATTGTACTCACTTCACTTTTATCCCTTTTTATCCGTTTCATCCTTACAGTGTTTGAGAAATTCCTAAATAAAAGGGAGGCCATTTTAGACTAGTGTTTCATTACTTGATTAACTTTTGCTACCTTTGACCCATCACAAATAAACTTTCTCAATTGGCATAGCTCATCGCAATGACATGGCAAAATTAAGCGTTTGTTCTTTTTCACTGTGTTTCAGGGTGAGGGTGTTTGACCTGCGATCCGGCTCCTCTGTGGCGTCCCTGTACGGCCACCACCTGGGTGTCACCTCCGTTCAAATTGACGACTGGAAGATCGTGAGCGGCGGAGGCGAGGGATTGGTGTGTGTGTGGGAGATGAGGATGGGATCCAAGCTGTGGGAGATGCACAACAGGTGGGATAATCTTTCCTCTGAGCCACAGGGAGGGGAACTCGGCTACAATGATAAAATACACATGTGAAGTTAAACAGTCTTCAAAGGTGTCACATGTCTTTTTCCAACCAAGCTTTTCTGTTTGTTTCTTACACATCACAGTTATGGTGTGTGCCTTTTGAGATTAGAGGTACCCATTTAACTGAGTCATTGTTCCGGTTTGTTTTCTTTTCGTTGATATTGTTCTTTAAAATTACTGCAAGTGCCACAAATAACAAGAATTGCAAATCATCCCTAATATTTAAAGAGGCCCAATTATTATTTTTAGGGTTTTCCCTTCCCTGTAGTGTGTTATTTAGGTATTGGTGCATGTAAATGGTCTATAACGGCTAAAATCCCAAAGTTCTCTCCCACACACAATATTACAGCTTCTATTGGCTAGCGCTACAACACATTGTACAGTACATGCTAGCTAAGGGGCGGGACATCTCTAAGCAGTTGACCAATCAATACAGAGCCAACCAATCAGAGCAGACTGGGCTCTGGTTTACACAGGCAGTATGAGAAAAGACCTTTCTGAACATTAAAGTATGTAAACATGTCCCATTAGAGGTACAAAATGCTAAAATGAACCTGAACATTAGCATCATAGGGCCCCTTTAAGATGCATGTAGGCTTTTATTTTGAAACCAAATATAGTACCACATCTACATGGCACTTAACTGGGAAAAATGGAAGAGTATGCTGCGTTTTGTAGGGGATACAATACAAATGTGTATAACAATTAAAATAATGTTAAACATTATTTTGCTGAAGGTTTTGTTCTCTGTCTTTGCTGCAGGCATCCTGTCAGGCATGTTAACTTCAACAGCAGCACCCTGGTAACCGCCAACATCCCAGATGACAAGTCGCCGAGGGGAGCCTGCATCACAGACGATGACCTTACAGCTCACCGCAGGTCACTGAGCCCCCTCCCACTCTTCTTCTTCTTCTTTTAAGGATCTCTTCTCGACATCCACCTCCCATTCCCCACAATACACTTACAGAGTCTCTAAATCATACAAAATCAGTAAACCGACTGATTCTGTTTTTTAAAAGCAAATTCAACCTTGGCAATACGCTTTTTGGGAGAGAAGATTGATATCCATGTCACTTTATTCTCCAAAATATTGAGCTATTCCTTTTTAAAAGGCAAAATATTGTGTGTATTTACAAAACAATTATTACTGCTCCGTATAATTACAAATGGGATAGTGTTAAAAAAAGGCTCTTTAATACATGTTTTTATTTTATGCTTTCTCAAAATGTAATTGGGAACTCATCCCTCAGACAACCTGCTGCTCTCAGCTGCATGTTTTATTAATGCCCACAGAGCAGCATGTAGTCATTAAAAGGTGAACAAAAAACACAAAAGCTTTTTACCAATTGGGATGTGGCCCAATTACCATACCTCCACATGTCTGTCTTTCTTCTAGGTGTGTGAGGAATAGGTAACATGGGGTTATGAACACAATTATAGCTGAATATACCCCTTCTCAGAATAGTCTTAGTTTAGATCATGGCGAGAATATGTTGAGAGGATTTCCTATTTGTGCCTCACATTCAGCCAACGTTTTTTAGTCTATTTAAAAATATCTGGCATTAACTTTCTTGTAACTTGGATTTTTTTATTTCTCTTGTTGTATTCAAACCTCCTATTTTTCTTTAATTGTAAAATAAAATAATTTGTGTTCAATAGAAAAAGAAAATACAATATATATACTAGAGATTTCCTCACCCCCAATTGTACATTTATTAAGAATTCCTCTGCTCCTTAGTGATTTATAATATTGTCCCAATCTTTTAGTTTTTCTTAATTGTAAGTACTCAAAAGAGTTTGTTGGGAAAGAAAAAAACATGTTAAATGTTCTACTCAATTCTAACTTGCAAGTTACCTGCACAACCTCTAATGTCCTTCTCAAACATCCACTTTTAAAACTTTAGAAGAACAACATTAATATCTCTGTTGTTGAACATATTCATGTTTTTATCCTTCAGACACAGAGGAGTCATCTGCCATTACGACTTCTCGGAGGACGCGCTGTCCCAGGATCACATCCTGCCCATCTGCAGGTCCGACTACATCGAGTCTTCCGGGTACAACTACAACATCGGGCTGACTGTGCCCTACGACAGGCTGCCGGGCGCCCACCCCTCCCTCTGACAGCAGCTTATCAAACTGCAGCAGGACTGACTGACAGACTTTATAAAACTTTGATCAGTTTGATTCTCCAAACTGTATTTGTTTTATTTTATTACATTTTAATCGTCATAGTGGAATCAAGCTTCTTGGAAAAGTACCATGTAATGTACACTCTCTGTTTTGTTGGTATTTTATGTGGATTGCAAACACTGTACAATAATTTTTGTTGTTTAAGTGATAACAATCTCTGTATTTGATCAGTGCTGCTGGGCAACATCAGAGGAATACAATGTCCTATTTTTACCTGATTTTCTAAATAAGATTCCTATACATTTGTACAAGTTTCTCTGAAAAGAATCACATGCATTTTGGTTTCTTAGATTTATTTTGTTCATTAATACATTTCAGTTCATTAAAACAGTTTTATTGAATCATCTCAGGGACAGTGTTAAATATCCTTCTAGCTGTCAAACATGGAGGTTTTTTAGACAGTTTTTTAGACAGAGATCAGTGTTTGGTTACACGGTCTGAGAGGAATAGAAAAAGGAGACCTGTTCTGGAGCTGTGGAGGAATGCTGTGCAGTCCCACTCTTTGGATGAGAGCCATAACAGATGACCCATTGATGCCGGAGAAGGACTACCTAACATGTGAACTTCTTCACTAAAGAACACAGAATCCTTCATATTACATGCTGGTTATATTAGGCAGAGGTTGCTTGATAGTATAAAAAGCTGAAAACATTAACACATCTTTTTAAAATATATGACACTTCCAAAGATCACAGAGCGTTCAAACAGAAATAACCTAAAAAGGCTTAAAAGTTAAAGATAAATGTATTTCGACTTAATTATTTTAACCACGTTGTCAGTATTTATTAATCATATAAAAATGTACTAGTAGTATGGTTTTTGGTTTATAACTACATCCCTCCATTTGAACATATGTTAGTGCACATCAAGTTTTTTGGTTCATTCGATTTAAGGACTTGAGAGGCCCTGCTAAAAACAGCAGCAATATAACTTTCTTTACAAGAACAACTTCAAGACTGGGATTTCCCACAACGCATTGTTGATGTGTCCACACCCAAAAAGCGAATGTGCATCCTGGACTCCATTTCAAGCCCTTTTAAAATCTGTGGGGAGATAACAAAATGATGTCAAGTAAGTGACAAAAACGGACTTTTTTATATTAGGTGGACCATACGTTTAAAAAAGATGCAAACCTCTTCAAAATGCTCAAATGTTATTCCTTCATAGAACTCCTCTGGGCCCTAAAATCATGAAGAGGAAAATAATGTGTTATTTTGCTGCAGATAAATATGGCTGTATGATGAATTGTTACAGTTTTGTTGTGGTCAGTTCCCTCACCATGTTGGGCACATTTATGCTTGCCACTTCCAACATGGCAGCGTCTGCTATGGCCTTGGCCGTTTCCTGCCCGATTTCTCCACTCTTCGACATTAGCTCCTCTACTACCTTGAAGGAGAAAGAAAACGTTGTTAGTCTTTAAACCTCATGAAGAAACATCAGGGGTTGACACTTCCAAATGTCAGTTTTTGTCATACTATACTATAACATATCCCAAAATATTATATTATGACAGTCTTTTCCACATACTGCACTTTGACTTCTCTTGGCATTTTATTTCTGATGTTTTTTTACATACTAAACTATGATTTTACACTGATATTATCAATATCATTCTACTCTGACATTTCTTTCCTGGAATCACTATACCGTGATGTACATTTTTGACATACTATTCTTTGACTTTTTTTTACGCATGCTATACTATCACTTTTTTCAACATACTATACTTTCACTTCTTTCTGATATATGTCATGAATTTGTTTTTTGACATACTAAACAACAACATTTTACTGAGATGTTCGTAATACTCCACGATCACTTTTTTATTTAGTCAGCACACAATATACTTTACTATACATTTTTGACATTCTATACTATTACATTTTCGATCATATTTTCGACATAACGTTCTATGACCTTATTTTCCACATAGTATACTATTACTTTTTTCCCGGCATGCTAAACTATTACTTTTTTTCGTCATACTATACTATGATGTTTCTGATGTACATGATGCAAACCATACTTTACAACATATTAAACTATGACCTTTTTTTTTGGTATGTTATACTGACTTTTTTTCTTACTAAACTTTTGCTTTTTTTGACATACTATACTTTGACTTCTTTCCGATATAGTATACTATGAATTTGCATTTTGACATACTAAAGAATAAACATTTTATTTAATAAATTTTTCATATTTTCAACCCACAACATACTACTATGATTTTTTTCAGATTTTTTTGACATACTATACTTATATCTTTTAATCAATTTACTATAGTATGACATTTCATCTGAACACATTAATGTTTGTCCAATACGCCATTGCAATTTTCATTGAAAAATATATAGAAATATGTAAAAATTATGTAAAAGTTTGTGTAATAGAGTAAGAAGACACACAAACGTGCCAGCTTCTGTGTGAGGGATACTGTACGCGAAAAAGTTATTTTACTTTTTTTACCTTCCTGTACTCCGCCAAAGTGATGGTGCCATCGTTGTCGGAGTCATGCATGTTGAACAGAACTGCGAAGAAAGAAGGGGAAACTTTAGAGGTTTGTCTGATTACTGAGCAAACATTTCTGTCATCAAGTTAAAGAAGCAAGGATCTTACAAATTAAATCAGAGGAAGCTGTGATTAGAGGAATGTTGAAGATGCAGTGATGAGAGTATAACAAGCAGGTCCCCTTCAGGACGCATCATAACAACCACTGCTAAATGTCAAAGACTCACACTTAGGCTAAAAATGCCATTTCAAATTTGACTACTTTCATTTACAGTGACATTTACAAGATCCAGGCCCATGATGATAATTCACGATTAACAGTCCTATCCTAACACAAAAAAAATGCCAAAATGAGTATTTTGTCTGTGATACCTAAGTTATTTCTGAAATGTTAGTTTTTATGTAATTTTGCTCCTCTTTCCATTTCACAATGTCCTTTCAAAGGTATTCAATTAACACTGTGACTCCAGGGAAAGATTTGTTGATGCATGTCCCAAAGGAAATCAAACATCAATCGAACATGATCTGCAAACATATTAATACAGATAAACGTTTCTTTATGAAGCCACGAAGGATAGGCTATGTTCAGTCTTCAGATACAGGAGACACTGTATAGTCTGTTAATTATCTCCTATGAAAACCCTTGCGATGTTGAATTTTAAAACTATGTTTTTTTGTTCTTAAAAATCTCCTTGTCGGCAGCAAGACCCCCTTATAAAATGACACAGGAATACAAGTAAACTAGAGTTTATTTTATTTTACCCCGCACTGCTCTTCTGTTATTATCTTAAATCTGCATGTATTCTACAGGAAGCTGTACATCCCTTGTTTTTTTTTCTGGCACTTAGTTTCTTGAGCAGTAAAAGCAACACAGATTGAGCTGTTGACAAGGAAATACTAAAGTACACAGTGGCAGTGTAAGTAAAACTAGAGAATGCAATTCCTGAAGAAATTGCTAGTGGGAATGCTTTAAGCTGAAAACCTGACGCTAAACTGCTATGCTGGATTGTAATGTGTAAGAAGAAAGTGAATAATTTAGATTGAAATGATACATGAACACTGGGGGCTTGAATGTGTGATGAGAGAAGAAAAGAAAGTAAAAAGGCTTGGAAAGGCAGCAGAATATTTGAACTGCAAACTTTTGAACTAACTTGATGGCGAATGATCTGTCGCTATGCCAACGTCATTTGATGACGTCCCATAATACGCTTAGATGCGTTGATGGCTTCATCGTTACCAAACCTGTGAAGTGTTGGGCCGTTTAGAGCATTTTCACTGAAGTTATGAGAAAACCGTGTTTCATGGCGAGCATTGTGTTGCCATGGCAACGGCATTTGAAGAAATCTCAAAACTGTCCCGTAGATATCTTCACGGCTGGACTGTTAGCACACATGTGAAGTTCATAGGAGTTAATGTATAGCGACATGTTCTTTTATGGCGAGGGATGCATTTCCATGGAAACGGCTATGATGACACACCATAATTGACGTAGAGCTGTTGAGGGCAGGACCATTAACCATTATCTGAAGCCTGCTGCTCTGACCATGTGAGTTGGAGTTATGACATCATTGTGTTCCATGACAAAGGTGTTTATATTGAGCTAACAACATCTCCAGAGATCCAAGGTTTCCATGGTGATCAGTGAGAGCATTTTCATTGTTCTGAATGAGAGATAAACCTCTTACATGTGAACGTTTTGTTGAAGAACCGTAACAGATATTGGTGAAATTTCAAAGCGTGAAGCATGTCAAGGAAATTGAGCATCTGAAGTGTACTTTTTGTGTACTTTCAGGTTAATAATGTGGCCTTTTTAGCAGATTAACTAAAGGTATGCAGCTGGCTGTTGTGGTGGGGNGCGTATTTTCTTCTGTTGAAGCCATTCTGTTGTTGATTGATTTTTTCCGTCGATGATGGCAATCTGTCCAGGCCCTGAGGCAGCAAAGCAGCCACAAACCATGATGCTCCCTCCACCATACTTCACAGTTGGGATGAGGTTTTGATGTTGGTGTGCTGTGCCTTTTTTTCTCCACACATAGCGTTGTGTGTTCCTTCCAAACAACTCAACTTTGGTTTCATCTGTCCACAGAATATTTTGCCAGTAGTGCTGTGGAACATCCAGGTGCTCTTTTGCAAACTTCTAACGTGCAGTCAGAACACATTTTATGACCAACTTATGCAGAAATCCAGGTAATTCCAAAGGGTTCACATACTTTTTCTTGCAACTGTATATACATACACTCCGCATTTTTTCCTTCACAGGTGCACGACATGCCTACAAATTGTGACTCACTTGAAATATCTCTGCATCTAGTTGTAAAAATATTGGCCATATCATTTCCTTTCCATCTCCATGTCTCCTCACGGTAATGCTGGCTTACCCAAGCTGCGGTGGAGCATCAATATTATGACAGTTGAGTCAGAGTAGGATTTACATAATCTCAAGGATAAAATGACATATTCCATGAGCATTAAATACAATATTGTGTGGTTTGAAACTGTAAAGTGAAACTCTGTAAATCTCTTAGCTGTTTACATAGATTCGAAATATATCCGTGTCATATGCAGTGAGATAGAAAAGAAATCGGATTGGAATACGTCTAAAAATAAACACACTGTAGACAAAAGGCTGCCTCATTCTATTTTTAAAAATGTAGCTTAGGTTTAAGTCTTATTGGAGGCACCTGTAAACCAGTGATTTGCAGCAGTGTCATTTGTTTCTATTTGTTTGTCATGTCCCTCCACTCTTGGATGAACATGCACTCCACGCCCTCTGTGGCACTCTGCCTTTGGGAGCCGACCTTACTCTATATTCAACCTCGCAGAGTGAATCCCTGTGAATTTGTCCAGAGAGGCTGTTTCTTGAAATTCTTGTTCAACACCTCCTTGACGCACTGCACCCACTCAGAATTCAAAGCAGGGGGCTTTAGAAACAACTCTGCTGATCCACTGAGACTGAACTGTTCGCTCCCACTGTGTACACACACACAACTATCCACAGAAAGGTTAGTGTCGTTTTTAGATGTGAGGAACATTTTATACATTATCAAAGGGTTATTCTCAGCGTGTCGATATTTTTGTTTATTTGATACCCAGGGAGTGTTTTCAATAAGTGGTTAACATTTAAAAGTTGCATTCTTTAAATCATACTTCTTAAAAACAGCAATTTTTTGTAGGACATTGACTTCAAATTGTGATTAAAGTAAAAGGTGATAGACCACACAATTAGTTGAATAATTAAGAGAGTAATCTGCAGATGAATCACTGAATTTGTTGTTGAGAAGCATATTTTTGAGAAAAAAACAATAATTACGATTTATTATTATAAACTTTAGATGGACATTGTAATGTTTGTGTATTTTGTCTTATTCACATTGAGGAAATGTCCCATAACTGTTGTAGTGGATTGTAGAATAATGCATAACATGTAAGTTGTGTCCTTAATCATGTCATATATAGGGTTACAAACTGTTGACACCATATTTGATTACTATAATGGTCTTCTAGTTAGTGATGATACAACGTGAATTGTTTTCCTGTGGCCTGCGCTCTTGGAAACTTACTTTATGAACATGTGTCTGTGTTCAAGGTGAGGTAAGGGTCAAGAAGTCATTTTTTCACACAAATCCCAGCAGTAATCCTAACTTCTATTATCCGCTCCACTCATGCACTCCGTTTCTCATACTAGGGTAGTTTTTATTGCTCCCTGCTCTTCTAGAAATTATATACCACTTTTTGATCTCACAGGAAACTGATTACACACACGGATTCTGTGTGCGACTGTGCTTTCCTTAACAGAGCTATGATTCACCTTATTTAAAAAAAAACCTTAATGTATACATTAATGCCACCTTTTGCTTTCTTCAGGCTGTCATAATATGATTAAAGATGAGCGAAGGTAGCGAAGTAGATCCCACTGCGTGACTCATAGGCTGCACAAAAACAGCTCATGAGTAGAGAAAGAGAAGGGGAAAGTCTGCCAAAAACCTCTCAGCAGCTGCACCGCTAAACAAGTACCCGTCTTCCCTTTACAACATCAATTTACTCCCATTGGCTCTAATCAAGGTGGACTGCTGATTAAACGAAAACAGATTGTGGCCCCATATTGTATTTTTTTTGTGCACGTTGACAGCCGAGTGTAACAAGTCGCAAGCTCATTTTCAGATTTTCCCTTAAGGTCCTTACTCATCAAACTGACACCAAAGAACACCAAGGAACTCGTCCCGACAGAACGTCGCCTCACGTCGCCTCACGTCTCCTGCGTCTTGGCCAGGTTTCGCACTGGAACACACCGCAAAGACTTCAGCCAAGTTGCACGTACGAACTGCGCATGCGTGAGTGGCAATAACTCTCCTTACCAGCAGGCGTCGGTAGTGTGTGTTCGTCATTCAAAAGAGGCAACAACCGGAAGACAGACTGCGTGATACACAGAGAGAAGAAGAACAGACTGCGTGATATAAACAAACAACAAATAGCATGTGCGTTCCATTTTCACTCTACAGCCAGAAGCTCATGGGGCTTTCCAGAACCTGTGTCGAGAGCTGGAGTTCAATGAAATCTCAGATTTGCCTTCTTAATAGTTTGTTTGGGTCCCTCACTTCCGTTTCGCTAAGCTGAACAGCAGCCAATCAGAGTGATTTTTGGCTTGACGGCCTGCCCTTTAAGGCCCAGACACCAAAACACCGGGCCAATTTCAGCCGTCAATAGATGTCTGGCCGTGATGAGCGTCGTGTTGCCCTACTCAGATTTGGTGTGTACCGCACCGTTGTGTCTTTTCGGCCGTTCCGACCCATTTTGGCATCGGCCAAAGTGCTGTCGTTCAAATTTTAAACTCACTCTTGATTGACTGTTCAGCTAGCGATCAGTGCATGAGAAGCGAAAACGGAAGTGAGGGAACCCAAACAAAACGATTTAAGAAGCACCACAGGACGGCTATTCTTTTTTCATTTTCTTCTCAGCTGGACGCAAGAGTTTATTTTGTACATCATATCCGATCTGGGAAATGAAGAAAACGAAGACCAACGCACACGCTATTTGTTGTTTATTATATCACGCAGTCTATTCTTCTTTTCTCTGTGTATCATGAAGTCTGTCTTCTGGTTGTTGCCTCTTTTGAATGATGAATACACACTACCGGCCGCCTGCTGGAAGGAAGAGTTATTGCCACTCACGCATGCGCAGTTCGTACGTGATACTTGGCCGTTCGGCTGAACGTCTTTTGCGGTGTGTTCCCAGTGCGACTGTTGGCCAAGACGCAGGAGACGTGAGGCCACGCAAACAGTAGTGTTCCCGTCGGGACCTTGTTTTTTGGTGTCAGTTTGGTGGTGTCTGGGGCCTTTACGGCCTGACAGCCTCCCGAATCAACATGTCGAATTGGCTGCGGAAGGTGTCCGGTAACGGCCGTAAAAGACGCGACGGTGGGCACCAAGGCCTGTGTCTCACCTTCGGTTATTTCTCATTTCCTCCGTTCCTTGGTCTCGGTATCACCGGAAGTTGATATGTCTGCGCCCATCTTGAGTAGCGGTCCCAGTGGCCTTAATTTGTGTGCCGGAGGACCGAGGAGCGATAAACGAGGAAGCGAAAATCGAAGGAACTACCAGCACATCCTCCGGTGAAATCCTCAGACACTNAACTTAAGCCAGTTTGGCCCTATCTAGTTAGGTGCGCGTTCACATGAAAGCAGTACGCTTCTCCATGTTTGTGATTGGTCGAATGCTCCAGATACCACCCCTTTCATGTGAACGCGCACCTAACTAGATAGGGCCAAACTGGCTTAAGTTAACGAGTTGATAACCGGCGTCATAGGACAGCTTAGCGGGAGCGCGTTTGTTTTGGATTAGGTAAGACGGCTAACTCAAACATATCAGGATATGTTGAACTGGATTCGTAGTACAGGCCTCTGGGAAAACACACAACTTTGAAATGTCAAATGAAAATGTGTTTTGGCATCACAAGCTTTATGTCTTCTCCTTGCACTATTTCTATCCTATTTTATTTGTATTTACTTGCACTATTATATCGGATTTATTGTGTTGCACTGTTGGAGGAGCCTGTGACCTAAGATTTTCTTTGATATATCTACACTGTAGCTATGTAGAAATGACAATAAAAGCCTTGAATCTTGTCTTCCTGCAGCAGTACATGAGAGCAACGGGACTGATCAATACAAAGCTCCCTCAGGGTGTGCAGGGACAGTATGCAGGTGCATTTTAAGGTGTCTGAGAGGGCAAAGATAACAGGTACAAACAATGGAGCTGTGTAGTATTGGCAGCATCAGCAGAGTGAGCAGTTAAGTACAAGGAAGTAGTATTAGGAAATACATATAAATCAGCCTAATGTATTTAAGTGGGGTTAAAATGTAGGTCAGTTTCAGATGCTACAAAGGTCTCGTAAAAAGGAGTGAGGTTTACATGGCATTTATCAAAGGGTAAATAAATACTGAATGTATTTGTCCCACCTTCAGTTAGATTATAAGAGCTTTATTTCCTCATTCACTGGTTTGTTTATATGCTTCTATGAAAACTTAAAGTGTTACATTGTTTTGCTGCTGACTTCCTCTTGGCTTTTCACTAGAATTGAGAAATTATTTTGTATCTGTTTTTAGATGATAACATATATTATTGTTCATTGCAATTATATAACATTTCTTTAAAATGGAATTAAAGAGACACTTCTTATTTAATATGAAATGAAGCTGCTGCATTGATCGCTTGACTTCCATGTCTAAAATAATTCAATTATTCATAAGAACATATATTATATTATAGATTGCTTACAGCTCTGTAGAAGTTTGGAAGTGTTAATCACTCATTCATATCCATATTGCTCTAAACAGAATGAAGCTTTAAAAAAAAAGTCACAATCCTTATACTGCATTAGTATTATCACAGATCAAATGTTTTTACAAATGAAGCTTAGAGGTCATAATGTGCTTTAGGGTAAATTCATACACATTCTGATGTTTTAAGCAGATAATACATTAGAGCTGCTTATAATAAATAAATCATCTGAAATGTAAGTCCATCAATGTCCGTTACTAACCGCAACTATGAGGTACTTTACCTTTTGAGTTATTTTAAAATGCTATGTAATGTGTTATGATTGCTGTTTAAAAGCATAATGAATATCCAGAAGCACTCATAATTATAACTTCACCTCATAACTATAATTATACAGATCTACAAGCAGATTATATTTCATTAGTAGAGCTTAGACAGTGTTACCGACATATTCTCCCAAAATACCAACAATACTATGTGTATATAAATATGCTTGTGTTAAAAAAAGATTCTTGCATCACCTTATTGCAAGATTAGACATAACGTGGAACTGACTGATTTGGATTGTTCTTACCCTGCGCTGCGTAGCGACAAGTACCGTCCTGTACGAGGACGTTGTAGAAGGGCTGGTTGGCCCCGCTGGACAGCTGGTGGACCCTCATGGTGGTGATCCACTCCTGACTCATGGTGCACTTTGGGTCCCAGCCGTAGATCACACAGTTATATCCCGACCTGGGGGAACACATGGAGACGGACAGACGATGAGAAGTTTGAAAAGAGAAGGATTGTTGTACTGCACGTTAGCCTCACCCACCTCTTGTGTTTCATGATGAGGCCGACTGAATACTGGACCTCCACGTGTTCTGCAGCGCTGCGCTTCTTCACCTCGGGTGTAGCAGGATGTTTCTTGTGCTGGATGTGCTCCAGCGTGTGCTGCACCAGGTAGCCCACTGCCCCGTGCTGGGAGGGGTCCAACGCCTGGATGTGCTGCAGGATGTCGAGCACCTGGGACGGAGGATTTTCAATATTGTTATATTATGAGTAATGTCATTTCTAGTTTTAAAGCCTATCAAACATGAAAGTAATGTAATATTCTGAATATATCAGAATGTTTGTCTTTTCCTGCTTAGTCACTATATCCACATTACTGATGATTATTTAAAATAACTACTAATGGTGACGCCTACAATATTGTACCTATAACGATTGAGGTATTTGGTCAAATCATGATATTCAGCTTTCGGAATATTTCCCAGCTCTAAAATATAAAGAGTGCTGCAGGAATCCATTTTGTTAAGCCTACTTGAAAGCTAGCATCGTCAAAATACCAATGGGATTCCACCAATGGATAATCCAAGAAGGAAAAAGCTAACATTAGCCTGTGAACGTACAACAACCCGGTTGCATAACTTAACATCCCCGCCACTAAGCTGAAGGCTTTCTAGTGTTTGGTCTGAGGCCATTAAGTAGTCTCATTTAGAAACTTCAGCACACACGGCTGGGATATTTACTGACCTTTATTAGGTCAAAGAACATAATATGTTTACCTAATAAAGGTCAAAGGACTCAAAAATGTTTTACTAAAAATGTGAACTGCTAGTAAAACCACATCGTCCTGTAATTCCCTCTTCTCATAACTTATTTCAGACCTTTAAACAGAAATTGACCATTGACTTCAAGATGAGGGAACCAAGCGCTAAGTACATTTTGGGTGCCAGGTTTCATTCCTGCAGCACTCTACAGGGCTGGAGAGATAGTGCTTTGGAAGGTAATACTTTATCATATAGAGCATTATTAAAAAAAACCTTTTCTGGCCAGATGCCCAGGTGGAAGTAGAGGCGTGCCTGCAGCAGCAGGTACTGCACATTGTCTGGGTTGATAGTGAGGTAAAGGTCAAGAGAGTCTCTCAGCAGCTGGTAGGATTTCTCATTGCCCTCCCTAAAAGAAAACCACACAGTTAGGGTGAAGTAACAAATCATTACATTGATTGAGTCATTTCATTCTGTGATACGTTGAAGGAATTGATTTCATTTTAGACGTCATTTAATAACATCTTATGCCTTGACCATCCATCAAAAGAAGACTCAGTAGTGACAGTCAGCTTTTGAGTCTCTCTTACCCTCTCTTGCCGATGTTGAGCAGGTTCCCCACCATCCTCAGCAGAACCTCCGTGGTGCTGATGGCACTGTAGTAATCTGCCGTCACCTGGTGGCCAATCAGGTACTCACACTCCTTGGCTGTCAGCTGTTTGCCTTTACCAAAGGCATCAATGTAGACATAGTCATAGATGTCCTCGCTCCTGCAGGTGCAAAGTTTGGTCAATTATGATGTGAAAAATATATTTGACAGGAATCTATCACAAAGTGTCTGCATAACTACTAAAGCATCAAAGCATGCTTGTATTTCTAACACAATGCACCAGAATTAGCTGATGTACATCCATTCCAGTGAACAGAAAACATTTAACTTGCACAGCAAAAAAAAGTAAAATGTAATTAGTGTCTATTCTAGTTTATACCAAAAAGACAACCAAAATAGCTGAGAACTTGTCAGATTTCAAAGTAGGCTGCCTAAAAATATACTATTAAACAAGATGGATTTTGAATATTATTTGTTCATGTTGACGACAATAAGCAGAACTAGGATTTTATGAAAAAAGGAAGTTAAAAACAGAAATTGACTCAATGAAACAAAAAGGACAACAAATCCTTTGACGTACGACCAAAGAATATCTCAATGTCTTTTCATTTCCTGATTGGTTGGTTCAACAAATCATGTAAATGGCAGCTCTACACTGAAGATGATGTTAAAACGAAATGTTAGGATATTTTACTTTCAAACCTTACCCTCTTTGTTTTTGGCACCAGCGCAGCAGAAAATGATTGGGGAAGTTGACAGGTTCCACCTGAACCCCCAGTTTATGGGCTAACGTCATGTAGAGGACCGAGAGGCTTATGGGAATACCTGTACGGCGTAGTAGCACCTGAATGAACAACAACATGGCTTAGCGAGTCCTGAGATTTTAATGGTTAAAAAAATGGTTGAAAAGCTGAAAGTGTAAATTATTTTTAAACAATCTACCTGGTGGATGTAAGAGTTGAGAGGGTTGTAGTAGTCAGACTCGTTGCCTTTGTATTGAAGCTGCTCGTACAGGACAGAGTTTAGAGCACACACCACCTGCCTCTGGAGCTCAAAGTCCTCCACGACAAAACAGTCTCCTATACAATAAAAAAGAAATCAGACATGCACATAATAAATATGGCTGAAAGGGAAAATATTGTGCAGCTGACAGATATGGCCCAAATACAATGGTATTCTAAATTGAGAGGACATGATTTTTTGTTTTTTGAAAAGCCCACCTTGAGCGATGCGCAGGCTGGGGTGAGAGGAGTTCTTGATTTTCAGCATCTTCCTCACTTTTTCTGCAATCTCATCCAGTTGTGCTGATACGCTGTTCAGTGTGACCTCAGCCAGAGGGTTACAATACTGATCCACCAGTATGGCACCTAGAGAGGCCGGCAAGAGCAAGTGAGGGGGTGAATAATTGGATTTAATTGTGAAAATTAAAAACAAAAGCAAGACCAATCAAATGTGAAAATGCACTGTATGTACTGTATAAGCTGAACAGTGCAATTTGTGTTGTTTGCCATGTATTCATGCCTCACCTTCTAAAGCTGACTGCTGCTCTGCAGGCTGCTCCAGGAAAGTCTTCAAACTCCTCAGGATGTTCTGTTGTCTCAGGAAGTAAAGGATTTTCTTTGCATAGTACTTCAGAGTCAAGCTTTTACTAAGGAAGGGCACAGAATGAAAGAGAGACACATTATTGGTCCATTGGCGCCGACGTCTCGAGCCGTATCTGGCCGTGCAACACTTACAGTGTCACATAGCCTACTGTATGCAGAAGTATTATTTTAAGCAACACATTAAGTCAGGGGTCGGCAACCTTTTTGATATGAAGTGCCATTTAAAAAAAAAAATGTTATCAGCGTGCCAACGATCGAGAATTATCAATGGGGGGGGGTTGAGGAGCTTGACGCTCGTCAACTATCAGCAGGAGGGCGGGGGAGCCTTGCTGCGGGGAAGCAGTGTGTGCACCTGTCAGCGCAACTTACATGATGCCGAATTTAACAAACACATTTAAATAATTGGTTTAAACGGCATAATAATAAGGACGATCGTCCGTTCTGTGATTCCCCAGAACACACAAGTTATGATATTAGGGTCATGCAGAGTGAGATGAGATCGCTGTCCCTTTAAGAGAGAGAGAGAGGGGTGCGGCTTGTGCATGTGTGTTTGTGAATGGTAGAGCGACAGTGAGGGAACGTGTGTATGTTTCTGGAAGTGAAACGGGAAAGCAGAAAAACAGANGTGTGCCTTGGCAGTCTCAGACACAGCCACGCAAAAACTGCGTAATTTGTACAGCTCCTTATGGGTACTGCAATTAGTGAAGTGCTTTCCTCCGTGGTGAAACGATCAGCACTGCACCACAGAGGAAAGCGGCAGAAAGTCACCTGGAGATAAAGAGAGCGGGGCTGCGTTGCGTGCATGGCTTCCTTCTGCAGGTAACGGGGAGACGCGCTCTGGCGGCGGTCTCGCGTTCAGGATCCAAAAATTAATTTAAATATTTTGCACACTTATTCCACTTATTCCTAGTGTGCCACTGGTTACGGTGCCGCGTGCCAATGCTGGCACGCGTGCCAGGGGTTGCCGACCCCTGCATTAAGTTGACGAAACACTCAACTCAAATGTAATTATGTTAATTATTTAATTATTAAATCAGATCACTCGTGTCTTAGATGAGGCAGTGATATCATAAGCCTGTTAATGTAGGCCTACGCATTCAAAAACTTGGTAGTTTATTTATTTTTTAACCATTTGTTCTGTACGGAGCCCTGGAGGGTTCATAGAGAGAAAAATAAATAAAAGGGGCGTGTGTGTGTGTGTGTGTGTGTGTGTGTGTGTGTGTGTGTGTGTGTGTGTGTGTGTGTGTGTTGTTCGTTCCGGTGCACTCCGGCAGGACTATAGCACTACATCGAGATTAAGATTAAACAAATTTCTTTCACTTGGGAATATACATACAGTATAACTATGGAGAACCAGATTTGTGTAAATTACTGTTCGTGGTAATTTGAAAACAAATGCCGGTGGTGTCGGACACACACAAACACGCACACACAGAGCGGAGCTGAGCACAAACACACACACACATCATGCGCCCCGGTGACAGGACATCTCCTTCATAAAACGAGTGGGAATACTCTGGTAGTTCGATGTGTGTGGTTAAACGTAGCAGCCTCGATCTCTATTCAGCTGTTCTAATGAAGGGAAACGNGGTGTCCTGCACACTTGTGAACACTCACGTGACAAAAATCACCGTCAAGAGGTCGACTTCCCCCCTCAGAGCGGAGCCGTCCCGGCCTGGCCAACCCGTGCACAAAACCGGTTAAGGCAACATGTCTTGCTCCACTAGCCCCCCCGTCGACTTTCCTGAAGTACATTCCCGTTGATAGAAATCAACACGTAATGAATTAAGACCCCACAGTTTGATGATTGATAGGTGCTGTCTTTCATTTTGACACACAGAAAAATGTTATAATAAACATACATACTGTATGTTAAATGGATATATCCGCCTTCTTTCATTTATCTTTCCATTCCCACAACAATATACATAAAGAAATGGCATATTTTGGACATAGTTCGAATGGTGATTAATCATGATTAATTAATTTTTAAGCTGTGATTAATTACAATTTGTAATCGTTTGACAGCTCTACTTAAAACATAGATTGATCTT
Source organism: Notothenia coriiceps (assembly GCF_000735185.1). NCBI lineage: Eukaryota > Metazoa > Chordata > Actinopteri > Perciformes > Nototheniidae > Notothenia > Notothenia coriiceps. Next base: position 50,938 of record NW_011349523.1, on the reverse strand, counting down.
TAGCTCAACAGAGAGTACTTACCTTGGCATGGACGGCGTATGAGGCCAGCAGCACGGAGGCTTCAGGAGGACAGTGAATCTCCTCCTCCAGGATGTTCTTCTTCACCTGAGGAGGAACCAAATGCAATTACTTGTAATGCAAAACTCATTTTTTGTCAAAAAGCCCTTTTAGGTCGTCCCTGAACTCGCCGTAGAACCAGCTCTGTTTGCTGTTTGTTTTAATATGATTATTATTTATATGAATTTTGCTTTATTTGCAATCTTTTTTTGGGCTGTATTTTTTCCTTATTAATTTTTCTTTTCTTCATGTAGCTTAGAACACTTGAGTGTTTAATGCATACGATAAGGCATTTTTATTTATTTATTTTATTTATCCTATGCAAAACAAAAGAGATGTGTATTTAGAACAAAGGCCACATATAGACAATTAAAGTTAAAAAAATAAAAAATCTATTCCCAAATAAATCTAAATCTGTGCCATTGGGTAGTTTGTTTCCCTCTCGGTTTTTCAGTCAGGATTACCTACTGGCCCCATTATAGTAGAAGGGTGAAACATGGGACAAGAAATAACTAAATACATTTAAGATCGGATCCTAAACCTGCTGCCAATACGCATGTTGCAAGATAGGACATTTGCTCTGCATAGATGTTACCTAGTGGGAAATGAATGTGAACACCCCTAAAGTCAGAGCAACCAGCTCAAATCAAATATCATATGAGGTGAAGGAGCTGGAGCTGATTGAAAGGTGATCGTATTAGACTTAAGCACGATGAGAGAAGAGAGTCAGTGTTGGGTGAAACACAACTTTCTAACAACTGTGCCTTCCACAGCCAAAATTTGATTTCATTATTTCCACGCTGACAAACACAGAGACAATATAGAGCTTAAACTGTTTTCAGGTGCCAATTTTCATAAGCCAAAAAAGACCAATTTAGGATATGCTGCAAACCTTAAGTAAATAAGCTACAGCTATACTGCGACAGCTCCCTGGTGCTTTCTCAGTTTAGAGAGCTCTTGGACCTGGAAACAGGATAAACTTTGCTAAATAAATATTCTAAAACTTGAGTATCATAGCCACATTGGGACTTATTAAACACCAACTATGGACCTAAGCCAACATTAATGTATATGGTCATTAAGCTGCTCCAGGAGTATCTGCTTGCGTATATAGTATAATGACATGAAAGTAATGCGCCTCGAAAAGCTTTGAATCATAATCAGAGAATGACGCCTATTTTCCTAATTCATCATTTTTCTGTGCTGCAATCAGATCTAGCAGCTTCTATGTGTGTGAATACACTCCAATCATTAGGAGTGACAAATGTAAGGTTTAGATCTCCGGTTTATAGCTTATGTAGAGAGTGGTTCATGTTGACTTAACTATCACAGATCCCAGTCATATCATGAATTCTTCAAATGGGTGGAAATCCCGTTTAACAAGCTCCCTGCAGATTAAGAGTGCAGGTGTCACTACAGGAGCTCTGTCCCCTGTCAAACTAATGGAATCACAAACTTCCAAACTGCATGCGGAGCACAAAGCCGGAACGCAAGGTGAGACGCTACAAACCTGCTGCAGCCGTGGTGGCAATTTAGTGCTTCAAACCTTATAATTTACCAAGCCAGTCTGTCTTCTTTGTTTTGAACTAACTGAGATGTGGAGCCAGAGGTGACGGCCCCTAGTTGTGGGAAGCGCTTAGACACAGAGGCTGCAATCTGGTTTACAAATGTTGTTGCTAAAGAGGTGACAAAGATGTGTCTGTTTGTGTGAGTGGTCTTAAGTGTGTGAGGGGTGTGTGTGCGTTTGTATCCGGGTCGCTGATCATTTCCGATAAGCGCTAATCCAGCTGTCATGCCTGTGACACTATCTGAACAGAGCCCTGCGCCCGACATTGTGGGAATTAATGAGAGCAGAGTAATATGGAGACAGGCGGCGCAAGGCTAAGCTTTTGTATTCCTCTTCCGTTGTAGCTGCTTTAACTGTTGAGTCATTTGTCTGCTGCTTCTTTCCTTTTAAAGCGATGTCTCCCCGTAAAACAAATAAATAGCTTCAACTACCTTTAAATGGATTAAGGAAACAGACACTTTTTATAGAGCTTAAGTAGACAAGCACACTGCTGTCTCAAAGCATATAACTAAACCAGCACAATGGTCTATAAGTGCTATTGGGGATGAGCATCCCATAGAGAATATGTCATTAACTGGGCCAATAGCTGAGCCTTTCAATCCTAATTGGTAATTGATAAATGTGGCTGGTAGCATTGGAACACAGTTACAAATCTCATCTCTTGTGGGCAGGAATGGCTCCGCAGGAATCCCCCGGAGAGTATTAAGAGGAGAGAAAGGGCTGCGGTAATATGTTGCGCATTGATTCCACATGGCTGCACACCATCAGACTGGAGACAATGGGAAAGGTGTATAACAGAGGGCTCTGCTCAACAACTTGTTAGAAACTCAGTGGACGCATGCCCCCTGTTGGCACCGCATCAGAATAGTGAGGAAGCCGCAAATACGGCACATCAGCCTGTTCTCAATGGTGAATTAATTTTGAATGTATTTAAAGAGCATTGTGAGAGCTTTTAGGTGTTAAATATCTCACACAGCCATCTTTTCTCAAGCCTATCTTTCATCTCATCTTGTTCCTCAGAAAGGTAACACCAACACCCACAGGTTTTGCATTTAGAGTCTTGAACATAGCACTCCTCTAGGAAGATTACGATCAAGGAAAGAGAGGTTTTAAAAAAAAAGTGTCTGCCCACTAGCCAGCCACTAGGCAGTTATCCACAGCTTCTCCTAAAAGGCATGTTGGGCTTCAGGTTTACCTGTCAAGCCTGCAGCTATTTCAATTTAAAAAGCAGCAGAGAAAGAATAAAATGTGACAGTCCGAGGTAGAGTACAAAGAACATTCTCATGAGGCCTTTATGGCATGAAAGACACAAATGAAATAGATACGACGGTAACAAGGTAAGTATTTAAAGAGAAGATCCAGAGACAAAAGAGCAACATGAGGTTAGAAATCACCAAACATTCAGCATTTTTATTTATATTGGATTAAACTTGAAATGAGGAAAACAAAACTACACCTATATGCGCAGTGACAAAACAGCGATGTACATAATGTATAGTTTACCTGTAGGAAGAAGAGATGCTGTGTGATATCCTGCACGAGCTCCTCCTCAGCATTTTCAGGGTAAAACTTGGCCAGGAAGTAAAGAGTGATTGGTTCTTCCTTCGGTACCTCCTGATCCAGAACCTACGACAATGACCCAAAGAAAAAACATTCGCAAGACGGGTCAATGTTTCTCAGTGTGTTGCCCGCTACCTTTATCTACAATGTTAATAATGGCTCTTAAATGACCAGTACATCGTTCAAATCCCTTACCCTCTTTTCCATCTTCAGCCAAGCAACAGTGTCCTTGATGTCGTACCGGAGTCCAAAAAACCACGTCTCCCTCAGCCCCAGAGTTCGACACACAAAGTCAAAAAGGTCTTTCCCTTTCCACTTGACCTGAAACACAAAAAGGATTTCGTCTCAGCAAAACAAAAAACTTGAAAAACTCAGCCTGTAGAGCTTATTATCAACAGTCACATTGGCTGCAAGCTTTTGTCAAGTGTATTCAAGGTTAGCATGACCAAAACGTGTCTCTCTTTTGTGTGTGTGTGTGTGTGTGTGTGTGTGTGTGTGTGTGTGTGTGTGTGTGTGTGTGTGTGTGTGTGTGTGTGTGTGTGTGTGTGTGTGTGTGTGTGTGTGTGTCCAAGAAATGAGGAAAACTGCTTCACAATACAGCAGGAGGAGCAACTAGGGGAGAATCAAATAATCCTATGCAAGGGCTGTATGAACACTTAGTCTATACGACCAATACCCGCTAAATACTATTTACAAAACCCATAATTGATACAATTATCATCCCAGCACAGAAAATAGAAACCTGCGACTAACAGTATGCTGCTCTGTGTAATTACCAACTGCAAACCATGAAGGGTTCCTCCCCTTTAAATACAGAGGAGGTGTCTGCGAGTCATTTCTATCCCTTTCAACTCTGCTTTATCATCAAACAAATCATATGCTTAACCATAAGATACTACAGGAAGGCCCAAAATACATTAAAAACCAGCATACATCAGTGTGTTTTAACCTCACACTGAAGGATGATTCACACAGCACTGCGACAAGTCCAATACTGCATTGACTAAAATGTTCATGATTCCATTGCTGCATAAAACAGAGATACATAACAGATATGCTCTCCTGTAAAATAAACCAACTATACAAATTGCGTTTGATCAGTTACTTGCTGCCATCTAGTGTCGAAAGTGAAACTCGATATTATATGTGACCATCATCACTGTTGTCCCCTGTTAAAAGCGTGACAACACATCAATTCAAGGTGTCGTTACAGTGTATGGTAATGCTTAGAATACGGTTATATTTGCAATACACTGCATGACAATTGTTATCCCAGTCAGTAGGAGGACTCGGATGCATTTCGTGTTATGTTCAGGTAAAGTTTGCAGTAAAGTTTAATTTAATATTGCTCATTTTCTGAAACACACTCATACACACCTCGCAGCTGAACTCCATGTCTGACTCCATTGTGCAGATCCTGACGTTGAAGTTCTTGGCTTGTTTTCTTAACAATGAGTTGAATCCCATTTTTGCTGCTAAGGCACTTGCCATGGTGAAAAGCTTACAAACTTACTATTTACTTATACAAAGTCCTACAAAAGAAGTGCACTTTCAAGGCATTATTTATGTTACACTATATGGATGTGACTGTCCAGCTTTACTCTAGCACCTTCAACTATCAATAAATATATGTTTAAAACAAGTTTCATTCAGGTTTAAATGAGGCTATCGCTGACATTATCTTGACTTATGAATGTATAAGACAGATTCCATGTTTAAATGGTAGTATTTTTGTAATATCGGGTTACCTACAAAACAAGTTAGTTTACTTTTAGCATAAGCAGATGAGACAAGTGTACCGTCCTATCCTTGCTGCTAACGTTAGCTAACAGGTTAAAAAGAAAATAAGTAACTAACTAACAAACTAACGTGTACATTACAAACCCATTTCTTGCACTAAAGGTATCCGTCTTTATAACTTTAAATCCGTTGACGTATTCTTCTAAGCGTCCGGGGGGAAAAAATTAAGCCAATATATCTCTCCTGGACAGTTCAAAACACTTCTGCATGTTTACTCGAAGCGATAGCTACCTAGAACCTGCTGCTAACCATTTGTTACGAAGCTCATTCTCAAAGCAATGCTGCATTCAAGTACCATCAAGATCGTTGTAATAACATCGTAGTGCACAGTTGATCAAATGAATTTACTGACAAAAGAAAACAATGCTTTTTTATGGTCAAACATATAATTATTTATATTATTATGTTACAATGCTGCTTTAAAAAAATCATTTCCTAATATGGGATCAATACAGTTTCTATCTATCTGAATATATGCAGTAATAATACATTGTTTTTGTTTTCTCTTTTGCAATTTCTCAAACCATAGCCAAAAGTAGCCAATGTATCCTGATGTAAACAAAAAGTTTACAAAAAGTAGGGTCAAAAATAATCAAGCTCTAGATTCTAATTGTATTTTTGAGCTAAAATGAGTAGTCACTTATTCAGATTTGAGTTTCAAAGTGTTGGCCAGGAAAAAAAACAAGATAACTGATGATAGGCCCTTTGTTTGTCCATTGTTTTCGGACAAATAAGATCCGATATTATGAATTAAACAATAGCATCTATATTGTTATTAAAGAATGAATCAGCTGCAAACCTACTTACATGTATTGTTCGTAGATATTAATTTCCCCTTCTGGCAGGTGCTACAGGAAGCTGAAGAATAATAACAATCAGTTTTGCTAACAGTTAATCACACAAGTGTTGTATTCTTTGTAAATAAATTATGATTTATCTGAAACAAACATGTATTTGACACAGACAATGGACATGTTATGAGTGTGGACAAGTACCTTAAAAATGTAGTTTATTTTGACTGCTGCTGGGGAACGGACTTTTATCATTTGTGATTATTTTTCTAAAATAACATAAATCTCGAGCGTCCAAGGAACCCTGAAGGTGGCATGGCTTCCCTTCTCCTGACCGAACAACCAATCACATTGCACTACACCCCCTTGCCCCGCCCCTAGCCATGCCCCCTGCGCCATAAATGGGAGGCGCCTGTTCAATGAGGTAATCTGGGTAAACAGTAAAGATGGCGACGTCTGCAGTCGCAGAGGGACAACAAAGTCTAAATGGGATTATATCCGACCCTCAATCAAAAAATTTGACCGACCTACCGACCGAGTTGCTAGAACACATCCTGTGCTTTCCAGTCCTCAAAAATGTCGACATTTGTAACGTCTCCTGCTGCTGCAAGCGGCTACACGACGTTTGCCATGAAAGGGGGAAGGTCTGGGGACACCAGTACAAACTCAGGTGCTGTTATTTCTCTGTGCTATATCGTCGCAGTTACTGCTTTTGGTGGCTATTTACCAACGTCTACCGAAACGAAGCCGTCTTTTCTTTATTATATGTCTTATTTAGAGCCCTACATTGCTCATTGTACTTAAAAATGGTTGCCTTTACTGCGAACTCACAAGCAGCTGTCATCCATTGACATCCTGCTGATGCACCAAATGCATCACCCCTCCAGGCCAGCAGCCAGCTCTCTGTGAAGCTTGTATATCTACGCGTTTAAACATTTCACACGTTGCAGCTTATATTCCTTCTTACCCAAAACTGTCAATAATTAATTTGTGTGACCTTGAATGTAACATGTTGCCTGTGAAATGCAGGAGAGTGCAGCTCTTGCCAAAAGCTCAGCCCTCCTCCTGACCGATTTGGCTATCACTCTCCTGATTGCTTTCCTTTGTACAAATAGCAAACCATGCATGCATCAGGATGATAAATGATCTCATAGAAATCTCATATAGTGCCTCAGGCATTATGCTGCATTTTGATCATGCTCTAAAAGATTCACCGGAATAACAATTGTACTGCCTTCATCAACAGATGGCCACGATTGCAGAGGTTTTATCGTCAAAATGAGTGCTGTGACTGGCTCAGAGAATACAAAACACGCCATAGAGTTGGCATACAAATACGAAGGACGGTGGAATCGATCTCTAAGAGATTCTTCACAGAAGTCGTAAGTAATCCATTTGTAATATTGAACATATACTGATTCTCAACTGATTAATACTATGTTACATCAGCCCTTGTTTGATACATAAATATACAGTATATGACAGAAAAGAGAAAGCAATCAGTCCAATCAGTACATTTTCCATGAATAGATGCTTAAATGCATTTGTCTCTGTGTGAGATGTGAGATTTCTACTCCCCAAACTAACCCAGAGATCTGTAACCCAGCCTTGCGTTGGCCAGGTGCTCGGAGACAGCTTTGCAGAAATCGAGTCACTTGGGATGCCAGAGCACTTTTGTGAAGACGAGCTCCTCTTCATACTCAACTCAGAAAAGAGGTAAGAGCAACAGTGTGCACATACACTACAACCTTAAACCTGCCACACACTGCAGTGTTGATCAGGGGCAGCGGGTACTGTAGGCTAGGGAAGGCTAAGCCTTCCCAAATATCTTTGTCACTGCCTCCTGGTAAAATTTAAATATAATGTTTGTGTCTTTGACATTAACGCTGTACTACGAAGCCAGTTCAACATACCCTGGATATGTTTGAGTTATCTTAACTAATCCTAACAAACGAGATCTCGCTATGTGGTCCTACGACGCTGGTTATCAACTCAGTAAATCAACCCAGGGTTTCTCTCTCTGGCTGAGAGCGCGTTCAAGGGGCGGGGCTAGCAACATTTGATCAATCGCAAACATGGACAAGCGTACTGACAGCGCAGCATCATACTTCATAAATGAAAATGAAACTAATATTAATAAAGCGTGGCCACGTTTTAAATACGAGGCCACGCTTTATTAACTCATTAAAAGCGTTACGTGGCCTGTACTACGAAGCAGGATTTGCTATTTACACTATTCATTCATGAAGTATGACGCTGCGCTGTCAGCACGCGTCTCCATGTTTGTGATTGGTCCAATGTTGCTAACCCCGTCCCTTTCACGTGAACGCGCTCTCAGCCAGACAGAGAAACCCTGGTTGATTTACTGAGTTGATATCCAGCTTCGTAGGACCGCTTAGCGACATCGCGTTTGTTAGGGTTAGTTAAGCCGGGTAAATCAAACATATCCAGGGTCTGTTGAACTGGCTCCGTCGTACGGGGCACTGGAGGCAGTAACGTGTAACTCAGCAGAATCTGAGAAGAGCAGCACCAGCTGTGCCTTTTACTGTTTACTTCACTGCGTTTCCCTTCATTAGAACAGCTGAAGAGATCGAGGCTGCTACGTTTAACCACACACATCGAACTACCAGAGTATTCCCCCTTGTTTTATGAAGGAGATGGTGTGTGTGTGTGTGTGTGTGTAAATGGTAAATGGACTGTACTTATATAGCGCTTTATCCAGTCTTTAAGACCCCTCAAAGCGCTTTACATACTACATGTCATTCACCCATTCACACCCATTCATACAGAGCAGTGTACCTTACTCTAGGACCTAACATTCACACACATTCACACACCGTTGGCCATNACTTGAAATGTTTTAGCTCTATGAAACCTGATGTACTTATATGATTCTGTTTTCTTCAAGTTTGTATTTTGTTGGTCGAACGCACTTATTGTAAGTCACTTTGGAGTGACTTACAATAAGTGCGTTCGACCAACAAAATACAAACTTGAAGAAAACAGAATCATATAAGTACATCAGGTTTCATAGAGCTAAAACATTTCAAGTGCTACTCAACTGGCTTTAGATAAGCCAGTCCTTTATTAGTATATAAGTGCTTTGTTAATAATTCTATCGCTCAAAGTGGAGTCGAAAGAGATGAGTTTTCAGTCTGCGCCGGAAGATGTGAAAACTCATCTCTTTCGACTCCACTTCGAGCGATAGAATTATTAACAAAGCAATTATATACTAATAAAGGTATATATGTATATATGGGTTATACTGTAAATACATACAGAAAGTAAACAACCCACACCAATGAACTGAGCTAAATACTTTTGTAAGCATGCTGACATTCAATAGCTTAAAGCAGGTATAATGTTTACCCGCTTTGTGTGTTAACATGCTGACTAGCACTAAACTTAAAATACAGATAAGGCTAATGGGACTGCCCTTAGTATTGCATATACCAATATAAATATTGACCTGATGATGGCAAAATTAAGTCACCAAAATTGTAAGAAATGACCCGGCCTAAGGGAACATCAGGGTACCAAGTTTCATGGTAATCCATCCAATATTTGTGGAGTCATTTCTCTCAAAACCATGTTGTTGATAATGGTAAAGCTGCTAAAAGAACAAAAACATTTCAGACAAAAAATATTTCCAAACGTGCCCGGTATATCTTTAGTTTGACTTCATAGCTGTTTATGGAAGAAACCTCTATGCTAGAAATAAAAAGAGCCATTTGGCCTGACTCCACAACAATAATGCATTTCATGGCTTGATATTACATAACCTATATTTCTGACTATCGTCCAGTTAATGGATTTTCTTCAAAGGGACTGGACTGTGTGAGGAATGCATTAACCAGCAGAACATTTAAATAATCAGCGGCTACTGTTGTGCATGTTGTCTTAATTGCTGAATGAAAATATTGAAACATAGCTGGCCTTTGAGAATCAATTGTTCATGTGTTTTGGTTTGAAATCATTAAAAGGAAGGAAAGCATCTGGAAAGAAATGTCACTGTTGAAATGCCGGTTGGTGCCATAATACCTTGATATGTCTACCATCAATTATGTAGCAGTTACAAAGAAACCCGTGAGAAACTAAGGGAGAGTAAGCTCTGTTGAGGGGAAACTTGAGGGAGAGGATGTCATTAAATGGCCTTCAGCTTCTCCACTTGGTTAGTCACTACACCGCTGCACAGGCTTTCAGTCTGTGTTGAGCCTATTATATTTTGTAATATGCTGTTTCTCACACTGAAAATCCAATTAAACTTCATAGTAAAGTAACACAACCAACACAACAAATATAATTAATTGATTAAAACCGTTAAAGTGGTTCAAACGCTTATTTTTCTATTGTGTACAGCAAGTCCAGCATTAACAAAAACAGCAATCAATGTTCTCTAAATTGTATTTTGAATCTCTTGTCATTGTTCTAGCACTTAATGTTGTTATGTCTTCCAAACACAATGTCATGAACACTGTGTAATCAAACTTAATTTGAAACAAAGTCACTTGCCGACTGGTCTTTACATTCTCTTTACTCTTTTCACCAATATCAAACACTTTTCGAGGATGCCCTTAAAACTTTTTTTGAAACCGTAATTTCTACTGGATGTTTAGGCTTGACTCGACTCATTTGTTGCACCAAGTCGTTCTCTCGATTACATTTTATTACTTCGCTCTTAAGGAGAATGCAAGAGCTGGTGTTACATCATTTTCAACTGGGATTTGCCTTTCCTGTAGTGTGTTATATAGGTTTTACAAAGGCTCCAATCCCAAAGTTCCCATCTCTCCCACACAATCTTTTTTTTAGCATAATCTGACCTCTAATGTCTGTACCTGCACAACGTAGGGCAGCTTGAAGTTTTTCAAAATCTAAGAACATTGCGGTCACTGTTGAGGTACCTAGGCTTTTTAGTAATGGCGAATTTGTGCAGGATATCCTGTGTCGTGCTTTTGACAATTCTCTTTCTCTCTTAATCACTCATCAGTATTGTTTTAACTCAACCTTCTAGTTTTGGCTTAGCTCACTCAGAACCTTGACCTAGATGGTACCACACCAAATTCCAGTATCTATCTGCAACTTTTACTGATGTTAACAAAAAGAAGATTCAAGTTGAGCTGCGCCTCAATGAAACAAAAATGGTAACTACATAACAACGAACAGCAAAACTCAAAGTGCCAGGGAAATACACATGTTCATTCAATAAGACTATTTGAAAAGAACATTTACATAGCATACAGCAATGCTCAGATATATAGGTACACATTCAAGTTAACCTACTTGCATAAATCTACTGTCATAGCTCACTCTTTTGAAACAGTAACTTTATGAATAATTCATATCATTCCACCAGTTCTAAAGTAGCCCAAAGGAAATTCCCCACCGCCACTCAGTCATGCCTAATCCATCCATATCTCTCCTCAAACATGCATGTTTTAATTTGTATCCGGGCTCCAGGATTATAAGTGATCAGTCTCGGCTCTCTTAGAGATATTTCTAATAGCATCATTTACACCGTCTCCTCACAGCCTGAGTGTGTGGTGCACGTTAATGACCTGGTGGCAGACCAGCCTCCATTCATTCTCCACGAGACCCTTTTTTTCACAGCCGCTGTGCTTTCATCTTATGAACAGCTCCCAGGAGAGGCCTGCTATTGGAGGGAAGGTGGATGGTGGCCATTAGGGTGCAGTGATTTGAACCCTTTTGGCCTTTTTGCTCTATCTTGCAGTACGGAGAGTACGACCCCAATGTCCACAAGCCTGGCTTCCTGGCCGAGGAGGAACTTCTTCCAAAGAGGGTGAGTGACAGCCGGTATTACACATCATCATTGATGAGCCAAAATGTTTGTCAATTGATTGTATTTTCTGCAGCATTCATCTATAGTTATGTTTATGTCCCCCTATTTCAGGTGATACACTTGTACCAGATGACTGCAGAAATGTGGGAGGAAAGGATCACGGCTTGTTACGCAGAGCACAGGGGCAGGACGAGGTAAAAAACCCTGCACTGAACTGTGAAGTTCCACAGCCATCAGCCCTTTTTAAATTAAAGTTCACACAGGATGTGTTTAAAAAAACGGTTCCACAAGAAATGTTTTATGCAAAACCAAAGTTAATTTTGGCAGAAGGACAAAAAAAGCTCACATAGAAGTTGTCTCCGAAAGAAACCTTTTATGCCTTTTCTCAGGCTGTCTGTAAATAGGTTGTATTCTTGTCAATGAAATCATTTGATTTGTGTGGTTAAAGGTCTACATCACTGTGACCTCACTAATTATGTTAGCATTGATAAATCCACGGTATGACACTTTCAACACCTATTGCTGCACTAACAAACTGCACAGCTTTCCACAGCTTAAAACTCATTAAGTGTAATAACATGTATTTTCTCAAGAGGAAAACCATGTAACACAAATGTAGCTATTTTTCAAAAGAGAATCATTTAGCGAGGAGCAAATGTTTTAAAGTGAAAAGGACTATAGAAATGCTGTTGCTCTAATTGGTTTCATAAATCTACAATGACACCAGCATGAGAATGAGTTGTTCTGTTATTTCATGCTGTTCCACTACTAAGCTGATCTTAGTTGAACATCGATAGGGAGTAAGTGTGAGGGATGTAGAGTGTCTTTAAACTCCTGTGTGTGTGGAGGGGAGGGGGGGGGTGTGGGGCTGGAAAATGAGTTCTAAAATCCAGCAACTGCAGCACTTGGGAAAGTGATAATTGACTCACTGGTGCTGATCAATGACATATTCAACCCCAGCAGAGAGAGAGGGAGTAGCTGGTCACATCTTTTGCATTTTAATTGCTTAGTAAGTGATGCCGTGTAGTGGGCGCACAGGAGGGGTTTCACTGACCTTCACCAGGGCTGGGTTTCATTAAAACATGCTTTTGATGCTGGGATGATACAGCACCTGACATTTTGCATCAATCCCAAACACATGTGTCCCTCTTGTAGAGATGCTACAGAAACACAATCATTTCCTGAAGGTGATCCTTGACATGTTCCTTCCCCACAACCACAAGGCCTCATATGTCTTAAAGGGCCCATGTCATGTTTTTCTGGTTATTACCCGTCCCCTTGTGTGTTATGAAGCTTTTCATGCATATAAACGGTCTGCAAAGTCACAAACCCTCAAAGTACACCCTATAGCGGGTAAAACTCTAACACAGAAAATACCTGTCTATGCTGCCCCAACGCCTCGTTGGAGATTTCTCTTTTCTTTCCTGGGTACGAGTGACGTGAC
>NW_011349523.1:19594-37881 GCF_000735185.1 Notothenia coriiceps | reverse complement strand
TGACATGTTCCTTCCCCACAACCACAAGGCCTCATATGTCTTAAAGGGCCCATGTCATGTTTTTCTGGTTATTACCCGTCCCCTTGTGTGTTATGAAGCTTTTCATGCATATAAACGGTCTGCAAAGTCACAAACCCTCAAAGTACACCCTGTAACCCTCTGTGTTCCTCCAATATTTTCTTTTCTTTGATTTATCCATAGTTCGCTCATCGAGCCGGGGGTCAGGTTATTCGCCTGCAAGAAAAGGTGCTGGTGCGGGACCGTATAGGACAGGGGTGGCCAACCCGCGGCTCTCGAGCCGCATGCGGCTCTTTGCCTAGTTTCATGCGGCTCTTCAGTTCATATCGAATTGTATATGTGTGAGTTTGGGGGAGAGACACTGACTCCTGACTTGTGTTGCACGGTGTACCGATACTTGAAAGGTATACCGCGATACCCTGCCGTTAAAAACGTTACGATTCCTCCGTTTCATTAGTATGGTACTTTAAGAATGACGGGGAAAAGTACTCCGGTGAGAAAGCGCAGTTTTAATTAAGAGCTGTGTGTGTTCAGAGCTCTGCTTCCAATCCCTGCACTGTAGCCGTGCCTGCAGTCCCGCCCCTCTCAAGCACGCTCAAGTGCCTCCCCTCTCTCGTGCACACGCTAGCTGCCAGAGCATGTGAGAAAACGAGAAGCATGGCTGGAAGTGGGAGTGCAACTGCCGCTGCGCCTCGGCTTGTTGACAAAAAAGACGCCAGAAGCGACATTTTGATGTATTTTAGCTATATCTTTGACAGTGAGGGCAAGCCTACGGACACCACGAGGCCTGTCTGTAAGAAATGTATTCATTTTATTTAATACGAATTCTTGTCATTTATTGTTCTCATTGTTTAAAAGTTTGTGTTATAGTTATGGTTCTGGTGTGAAATAAATCACAATAATTATATTTAAGACTTTTTTTAAGAAAAGTATCGAAAAAGAATCGGAATCGCAATTCTTGACTTGGTATCGAAACCAAAATGTTGGTACCGTGACAACACTACTCCTGACAGTTAAACCTGATATTTAGTAGGTCTGTTAAGTATCGAATGCTGACCATTCTGACGTAATTTGGCTGGTCAAAGTTGTTTGGGCTCGGATAAAATCGCTCCGTTACTTTCGTCCCGTGTTCGTCCCGGCTATCCCTACGTGTGTATGTGTGGTGTCAGGTGTCAGTATGAGAGGATGACAGCGCGTCTAATTTTGATGTGGCCCAAGAGCCAATCACAATAACACCTGGGATGCAGTGAACCAATCGTTGATTAAACATTATCCAGTGTTTCCCCTACCATTGTCTTGGAGGGGCGCTGCTCCCCGCCAATGGAGCCCCGCGCCCCCCCTGAAATTCAAGGTGTTTAAAAAATATATATATATAATTTTTCTTTTTTTAAATATATATATAGCACCAAATTGCAAATAATCTGTAACTACTGTCACTTTTCACATTGAACATGTGCTCTTTTATTAAATAAACTAAACGTTTTCATTTTAAGTTGTGAGTTTAGTGTTTTTGATCCTAAGAAACACTGATGCATTAATCAATAACAATAATCCACAGCTCCTCTCTCTGCTCCAGAGGATTTAAAAAAATGCATCAGTGTCGTGGTTGAAATCTTGTCTCCAGAAAACTAAAAACTAAAACAAGCGGTATCAGTGACTGTGTTTGATGTGGCTCTTTGCAGTAACATAGAAAAAATGTGGCTCTTAACCTCTGACTGGTTGGCCACTCCTGGTATAGGATATGACGCATATTTTAGTTGACCTAATTAAAACCGTTTTGTTTGTGTCACAGTATCACCTCAAAATACAAGATACGAAACATTTTGAACCGTGCAAAGAAATATAAATAGTCCTACAGATATTTGTATTTAATTTCCTTCTTATTTTTGTCCAAGCTCAAGGGAGCCAGAGCAGAGGGCTTAAAGAGCTGACCCCTGACCCAAGACAACACAATTACACTCTCAAGTCAGAATGTACTCAGTGTCCAACCTAGTTAAGATTTGTTTACTTGGCATAATGCTATCTTGCCTGTTTAAACTTTGATGAAGCTTAAATCATCAATTTCCCACCACCCATATCAAACAGCAAGTGATTAAAAGTGTAGGCGGAAGCATGCCCTGATTCTTCCTCAGCCATCAAAGTATGCTAATGCTCTTCTTTTTTGCTGAGTTAACCCTGAAATCCAAACAGATCTGGCAGGAGGAGAGGAAGAAAACAAGTTTGAAACGATTGATGTCTCTATCACAGTATTTAAGTCTTTGAGGCATCAGAACAAGTGTTGTCTTCCATCAAGCATGACCTCTAAAGCCTGCTAGCAAATCATACTTGTGTCTTCTGTCAGTTCTGTGCTTATGTCTTCACCCTCGCAAGAGCTGTGTGACAGAGTTTTTGTAGATCACATGACGGATGCTTTCCACAAAAGCAAAGGAATAAAAGTCTGATCTCTTCTTCTCTCCACTTCTGTCCCTCTTCTCCTCCTGCCCTTTCCTCCTCTTCTTCATTCCCTTGGATCCCCTCTCTCTCCTTCTCTCTCTCTGTCTCTGTCTGTCTTGCACCAGGGAAGACGCTGAGGTGGAGTATTTAAAAATAGCTCAGGACCTGGACATGTATGGCGTCAATTACTTTTTAATCAGGGTAAGCCAATGTTTGCTATATCTATACAAAGTAAGCCAATATGTTTTAAAAAGTTGCCCAAATCTGATTTTCTTTTTATGTGCATATGTGACAGTGTAAACATCCTAAGTCACATGGAATTTGATATGATCAATTCTGATTTGGGCCACTTTCATATATGGCCCTACATCTTTTGAATCGTCCTAAATTGTTTGGGATGGGCGTAAACAGATATAATTAAAAGTATCCTCTGACATCCTGAAGTTATAGGTGAAATCTGTTTTAGTGAAGCTGGCTCCGACTCTGCATCAAAACACAACTTTGTACAGAAGAGCCACCTTCGCTCTCCAGAAAATGCACAATAAATAATGTCTTATTTCTCAATCTTGGTATCTTATAAACGAAAGCTGACTTCAATGGACTCCTTCTTCACATCTGTACTGCAGCCGGCTGCATGTGACATCTTTGTTATAGTTTTTTTTACGGCATTATGGTCGATTCATGGCGAAATCCAGAGCATGCCAGAATCTGATAAGCCACATTTAAAAAAACAAAGAAAATAATTCAAAGGCCACGAACAATAACCAATTTGAGCAATACAAAAAGACGTGCAGGGTGAAAGAGACTAGGAGGCTTGCCAATTGTACTGTGGTGTGATGAGATAGGGTGGTAAATTATCCTGTGCTTAATGTCCATTATTAAAAGGGATTTTTTAATCTTTAACAATTTAAAAACAAATGTGTATTTTGTGGGCTTAAATAATTAGCTGCTACAACGCAGTGGATCATTTTCCAGCTGAGTCATAATGAAATATGAACATAAGTTTACTTGTGGCGCTCCAGCCTTGATCAGTGAATTCTCTAAAATGCACAGTCATTTGAATACCAGCAGGTCAACTTCAACTGAAGTACTAGACTGTAGCATTAGCAGCAAGCCCAGACTGCACATACCCCCGCACAACTGGCTTTGTTCATTTGGTATATTTTTGGCTAGCAGAGCCACCACAATGACACCTCTGTCACATGCAAGTACATACAGTATACATGTTGGCTGCATGGATGGTAGAAGAGAAGCTTTGTTCACTCTGCTGTGTGTGTGGTTCAGAATAAAAAGGGAACCGATCTTCTCCTGGGAGTGGACGCCCTGGGGCTGCACATCTACGAGCCGGACAACAGGCTGACACCAAAGTGCTCCTTCCCCTGGAATGAGATCCGCAACATCTCCTACAGCGACAAGGAGGTGGGAGAATCTGCTGTTGTTCTTTGTGACAAAGATCTGCGGTACTCAGTTAAATAACGAGCTACATATAGGCAATACTTTAGTGTCATAGTTTATTTTCTTTGTTCGCTTTGTTCTTTCCTCTTGTGTATTGATCAACAATCTGGTATTCTTGTCTTCGTAATGTTTAGTTTACCATCAGACCTCTCGGCAAGAAAACCAATGTTTTCAAGTTCAACTCTTCGCGTCTAAGAGTCAACAAGTTGGTGAGTTTGTAAAGTTTGTCATTTCTCATAGTGAAGGTCTTCATAACATGTGGAAGATGCTGGTGAATAAGAGTTTTGGGATGAACTGATATTCTGACACATCATTGTAAATATAAACCATTCTTTGGTTGTGTTTCTCTGTGCAGATCCTCCAGTTGTGTATAGGGAACCATGACCTGTTCATACGCCGCCGCCGGGTAGACTCACTGGAAGTCCAGCAGATGAAATCTCAGGCCAGAGAGGAGAGGGCCCGAAAACAGGTACCGTAATTTTCGGACTATAAGTCGCACCTGAATATAAGCCGCAGCAGCTAAATTGAATGATGTGTACATATATAAGCCGCACTGGACTATAAGCCGCAGGTGTTTTAATGTTTAATTACCATATGTAAGGGTTCGTGCACAGAGGGGATTGTCGGGAAAGAGATGGCTGTTTGAGGAAGCTCCCATTTATTAACATTTCAACAAACAAGTTGCATATTTGCATAACGTATTCAAGTGTTACCATTTAGTGCAATAGTAGCTACAGAACATGTACTGTGCTGTATAAACTGTACTGTATCACATAGCGTTTCAGACACACAAACTTTTCAACTTTCAAACTTAATCGGTGCGCTCCCAGCACTGGGAAAAAAGGCGCGGTTTATAGTCCGAAAATTACGGTACATGGATATCAGGAAACAAAGAAGGGGGTATAGGAATGAACTTGTTAGTAGCCAGGTTTCCACTTCAAATGTAGTATACATTTCCACAAAAAAACAGCAAAGGGAATGCTACTTTTTGTGAGTTGGAAACATTGGACACACAGAAAAAGAGGGCAAAATTAGATGTTATTGCAAATATTTTGCAATTTGTAACTCAATTGAACAGTACAGCACATGTCTTTGTGGCTGTTATTACAAGTCAGACAACAGAGGGAAAGCAAGCACCCACATAGAGTATTTAAGGGCACTGACTTGTTAATACAAACACAAAATTACCTTTTTATTAATTAAACCGCTGATTATTTTTGTTTCACTTCCATCCTTAAATGTTAATTAAATGACATTAGTTGCTTTGTTTGTTTGTTTGTTGTATTTTTGTGGCTATAGTGTGTACATGTGTGTTTGACCATATTTGTGTGGACACCAGGAAGAATAGCCAATGCTCAGGCTAGTGAGGGTCCTAATATAGAAAAAACAATACAACAAAGAAGTGTTCTGATCTCCCTCTCTTGTATGATGCTTTCTCAGGATTTTCATCATTTTCTTTAATGATGTTTGGTTCTGTTTCTTTCTTTCTCCATCCATATTTCCACTCGTTTGTTCCCCACCATATCCTCTCTCCTGTGACCTTCAGGTAGAGAGGCAGCGTCTGCAGCGGGAGAAGCAGCTGCGGGAGGAGGCAGAGAGAGCCAGGGACGAGCTGAAGAGGAGGCTGATTCAGCTGCAGGACGAGGCCCACATGGCCAACGACGCACTGGTAAGATACGTCACATAATACGGAAAGTTTCAGCAACATTTCTTTTGGTAAATTGAGCTTGTCTCACACCGTTCTCACTTCACTTCCTCCCTCTGTTCATGTCATTTCTTCCACTCTACTGTCTCTCACTGTCTATTCTTTCCCCTCTATCAATCTCGCTCCCGTTTCGCCCCGTAACTCCATCTCTCTTTCTTTGCTCCATTTCCCCTCAACTCCCAATTCCAACTTTTCTTTCCCCCTTTCCCCATCCTTCTTTTGTCTGTCCTCCCTCCTCTTCCTCTCCAGCTGCGTTCGGAGCAGACGGCGGACCTGCTGGCTGAGAAGGCCCAGATCGCGGAGGAGGAGGCTAAGCTGTTGGCCCAGAAAGCTGCAGAGGCCGAGACAGAAATGCAACGCATCAAAGTGACGGCCATCCGTGGCCAGGAGGAGCGGCGGCTCATGGAGCAGAAGATGCTGGAGGCAGAGATGCTGGCCCTCAAGATGGCCGACGAATCGGAAAGGAGGTGGGGAGAGGAGGAGGAGAGTGTACAGCCGATGATGTTGCAGTGGATTTGTCTCTGTCATGCATACATTCTCTTTTTCTGTATTCATCTCACATGCACATGTTTTTTAGATCCTTCAAGGTCACCTATTATGCAAAATCCACTTTTTCATGTCTTTTATACATCAACACGTGTCCCCTCTGTGTAAAGAGACTCTGAAAGTTTCAGGAACAAAAGATTTGCACACTTTTCATCCTGATGCATTTATATAAAAACCTGTCTGAAAATGAGCTGATCAGATTTTGGCCACTTTATGATGTCATAACGATTTTCTTGGCTTGTGTAACCATTAGCCAATCACCAACCAAGGTAACCCCCCCCCCACCTTATCACCTGAATCATTGAGTTCTTTTTAACCAAATCTCTCTCAGAGGGGCGTGGGGAGTGGTGTGCCTTGGCAGTCTAAAGTAACAGACAGAGAATCAGCACTTTTGAAACAGGGCTGAAACAGAGGGGATTATGGGATGCTATAATTATCTGTTTGGTATTTGGAGCCAAACACTTTAGAGACATGTTTTGTATATATCTGAGACCTATAATATATTGATGAAAAACAGTACAATAGGGGACCTTTAAACAACTTAACCCCACAACCTACTCACTTTCCCAAAGTGTTACCTTTATAATGCAAGTCTCCCTCCCAAATCCCTATACTTTATTTCAGTTTGCTCAGCAGCAAATAAATCAGTCGATACGCTGTGAGCATAACGCTGCAGCTGCATTCAAATTGGTCAATCAAAGAACTTCTAACTTCTTTAAAATCATTTAATTTGGAAGGCTTTGTTCTTGCACTGCAGCCGGTAATCATGCGGTTACTGCCACGCTGCTGCACACGGAAAGTTACAAAGGGGAGCCAGCTTTTGTTCAGCAGCTCTCCTCCTAGCACTAAGGTGCTGCAGTTCATTTGTGCCAGTTAATTGTTAGCAGTCGAATCGATTGATGGTGGGAGTCCCTATCAAACACACTGTTTTACTCCCCACTGAAGCTCCACAGTGCTGAAACAGACTTTTGATGCGTTTTTTTATCTCTGCTTTAAATATGAATGTTCTTGTCACATCCTAGTTCCAATCCGCTACTTTTAACCATCTGCTGTTGACTTATCTTTAGTTCTTTTGAGGTCAGATGAATGAGGAGAGGAAGTGATGAGTGTTTCTTGATCAGCACTGTGATGAGCCTGATAGATGCTGATCCATTGTAACAAAGAACTGAGGTCGTTTTGATCATAAAACAGTATACACGGATACTAAGAATATCACTTTACAGTTTCTACTTTGCAATTTATTAGACAATCATTTCAAATAGGCACCATTAACCACTTGCCAGTAACTGCAATTTCTGGATGAGCACTTTATGCACCAGAGGAACTTAAAACCTGTGGCACTCAACATGTAAATGACTGTGTCCACTCAAACCCTCGAGGCACACAGCTCCCCCACATCAACGAGGAACCGCTGAGAGTTCAGGAACACAATCAAAATAAATGTAATCACCTGCACATAACATTCAAACTCCATGGTGGAATAATGGAGTCAGAAATGATGTTGTGCTTCGGTGTTACATTGATCACCCAGGTAATAACAGAGTGACATTCCCAGGGTCTTCGAGTACCAACGTACCGATTATGTAAGATGATTCTGGATTCAATTTAGATAATTCTGTCCCCTTTGAAGGATTGGTAGGTGAATTAAAGTATGAACTGCGTCTGTCTGTGTTTGTCCCTCAGGGCCAGAGAGGCTGAGCAGTTGAGACAGGACCTGCAGGAAGCCAAGGAGTCGGAGCGCAGGGCCAAGCACAAACTGCTGGAGATCACCAACAGGGCTGTCTACGCGGTGACTGAATCATTAGCATTCATATTTTTATAATGTATTTGTTTCAAGTGCCCTAAACTGATATCCCCCATACAGAATTGTTTCCTTTATCTCCATGCTTAAATCCACCGTTGATCTACATTTTAAAACATTTAACCGTTTTCTCATTATCTTCCTGTGAAACCGCTAGTGTGCTTTTGCATCTTTTCCCCCTGTTCGCCTCTGATGAGTTTGTACCCCTGCAATTCTCAAAGTGATGTCGTTCAGTTTGATGTGGTGTATCAGGGATGATAACTCAATATTTGAGAGTTAAGACAGCTTTTTTTTCTGCTATTTTTAAATATAATTGTGTCAATTGTAAAAATAGTGGGCAGCTGTTGATTGCCCATTGTTGTTCTGTTGATCTACTAAGAATGTTTTTGTATTACTTTCTCTTTAATCTGGATGACATTTTTCTTCTATAGTTCCTGGATACATGTTTTAGTATCCCAAAAAAGTTGAGGCTTTTCCAGTGTGAGATGTGGTAAAATGGGAAGGGCATTTTTTTTAAATATATTTTTAGACAGAGATAAATAAATAATGTAAATAGTTAACTGTTTCAGCCTTGCAAAAATCATACACACACACACACACACACACACACACACACACACACACACACACACACACACACACACACACACACACATTCTAATGCTGGCCATCACTAAAGAACAACTGATTTGTAAGGTTATGAATGATAAGCCTAAACAGATTGGTGCACATAAATACAAAAGACATGCTACCCCTGGAACTCCCTTATAGATTTATCAGATCATGCGTAAAAACAAAAAAATGTCTACACACACACACACACACACACACACACACACACACATTATTTACAATTCCAATTTGTACCGGACAAATAGCCTTTTTTCTGTTTGTCCAGTCTGTATTTACTTCAATTGAATCCATACTGTAGTTTGGAATCCCACGCCAACCAATGGATTTACATTTATATTGTGTATTAGGTCCACTTCTTTACTGGCTCACTCCCAAAGTGACATGTGGCCGATGCATTTCAGACCTTTGGTCAGGATCTAAAAGCATACATGCGGGTGTTCACGGTCCATGACCATCAACGTTGATATCTTTCATCCCTTCTGTTCCTCCCTTATGTCCCTAATGTCTTTTCCATGCATTCCTCCATGTCTCTTGAATTTCCTGTCACTCTGTTTCATCTACTCCTCCTTCGCGTATTTATTTGAACCCTTTCTACCTTTTCTCTGTCCTTTTCGTGTCCCTCCCACTGTCTTCTTTATTCAGTTTTTTCCCCACTGCCAAATCGTCTACTTCACCTCCTTCCCTCTAATCTCTCTCCTTTCATCTCCCCTCCTAGTCCCCTGGCCTGCCATCTGACAGCATGCCTCCCGACCTGAGCTTCAGCAGGGAGAACCTCAGCTTTGACTTTAAAGACACCGACATGAAACGCCTCTCCATGGAGATCGAGAAGGAGAAGTGAGTGGCCGGCTTTACTCTGCTGGGGCTGCCTGATATCTTGCAGCCTCTGCAAAATCTGATTAAATAAAGTTTGACAGATTTGTAATACACTAACATGTGATTGAGAAAGATGTACATGAATTCAGGATTGTACTTCCAGTTGGCGATCGACCCACGCTGATGTCAATGACAGCATTCTAGCTTGTTAGCTCTTGGTGTCAGTGATTACAGACAGGAGAACACATTTTAAACAGCAGTAATTATATGGTTAGGTAATTAAGTTTTATTTAATAAGGCAAGTGAGCCGAGAGGCTACAGGTCGACGATTGGTGGATTACTGTTCATAAGAAGAAGAAAGACTGCCATGGAATCAAGAGCTTTAATAAAAAAATGCAATTGTCGCATGACAGTGATGACCAGGGAGATTTCTTATTAAGAAGAGTTATTTTTTTTCATTTTTATAATGGACTTTTCAACAAGCATTAGCAAACCTCCCCCACCGGCTGTCATAGATACATTTACAAAGCTGTACGTCCTAATAATTTGCACATTTTAGAGCACAGATTCTCAAAATAGTGCTTTTAATTTGGTTTAGAATGCCTGGAAAAAAGTTACTAAACATAAAATAGAGGTTGTGTTTTAATTATTATTTGCTGAGTGCTAAGACACCATCTGAAGTTTTTAGAGAAAATTCACTGAATACAAGGATTTACTTTTGTTTCCGACATGCAGAGGGCCTTTGTATGACCTCATTTAATAATGGTTTAACAGTACAAGCTTCATTATTATTATTATTATAACAACGGTCATGTCTCTTTGTCAGGGCCCATGTTAAGAGGAGTGAAGCAGAGATGCCCATTGATTCTATATTTATTCATAATGGTGATGTCAGTGCTAGCTATTATACTGTTAGATCTAATGAGGACATAGTGCAGACGGGGACTTAGATTCGTAGTAACTGTCTCCCAACCTGCAATGTGATCCTTTTCAGAGTGGAGTACATGGAGAAGAGCAAGCACCTGCAGGAGCAGCTGAATGAGCTGAAGACAGAGATTGAGAGTCTGAAGATGAAAGAGAGAGAGACTCCTCTGGACGTCATTCACAACCAGAACGCCGAGCAGGGGACCAGCAAGCACAGCAACTTTAAAAAGGTAAATCTCAGCTCGGCTGCTTGCATGCTGTACACGTAACACACTTTGTAACACGTGCCAAATGTACATCTCTCCAAAATACACTCTACTGACCCCGTTCATGCCTCGTCTTTTTACACTCACTGTCAATCATTTGTATTTATTTTAGCATCTTGTGTATATGCAACAAAAACTCTAGTAGCAGAACCGAAAATGGATTCACATCTACCTCTTAAAGGGATTTTGACAATTTCCCTGCAGAAAGACTTGCACAATCAATTGATAATGAATGGCGACCACGATTTCAGCTTCCCACAACTTAATAAACCTAATCAACAGTGATGTTTTAAGTGCAATCATTATGGCTTTAATCCTGCAGCCCTACTGAGGAATTGATAGATAGAAAAATAATTCATCAAGATTTAAGGGCAGAGTTTTTGTTTGTAATCATGGTGACTCAGCAGTGTTTGCAGACTCAGATGTGTATTGCTTGCTTTTCTGTCCTAATGAAACATTTGCAAAGTATATGTTTAATCTGGTTACAGCCATAATTACATGCAGTCGTTGCCTGCGCCTTGCATCATATCGTCATTTCTCATTGGGTTGGCAAGTTGAGAAACTATTGTTAGTCACACTTTGTTTTAGTAAAGATACCAGTGCAATTCCTAATTGAATCGAATCAAATCCCAGTGTGAATGGCAGTGTACGGTATTTTTGCAGATTAGCCTTTCTTGTATTGGTTTGGATAAAATATCAAATCATTTTAGAGAGGTAGTTAATAAAACACCCTGCCCTATTTCTAATGCATTGCAGTTACATTTAAAAGTTACTCTTTAGCTATTCCAAAGCTGTCCAATCAGCTGGAGACACAAGAAGTGTAAATGTGGTTTTAATACTGATCCTACATAATCTTTCAAGAACTTGCCTAACCCTCTTAGTATTCATAGGCGGGTTATTACTGATTCTCAGAGCATCACTTAATAGCAACAATGTAAACTTTTCCCTGGGGTATTTTTCAGACTAAAGTTTCTTTTTGGATGGAACCCCATGCGGATAGGTGGAGCACTCCTTCACTTTTTAACTATGACCTCTAAAACTGCACAGTGATTACTGGTCTTAAGTCTACTTTCTCCAAAGATCTCACAGATCAACTGAAAGAGAAATCTGTATTTCTGTATGCATCTTTGGTCAACTCCCTCAGTGAGAATAGCTTAAGTATTTCATCTCACAGAAGTGTCTCGCTTGACGATATGAAATGAGACGGAAATATCTCCTTTTAGCCGAAGGGATAATCCTAAATTGACTGGCGATGGATTTGCTATAAAAAGTTCCCCTTGTCCTTTGATGAACTAGCAGATTAGACACATTCTCCTTTATCTTCCCACCCCAGTGTGTCTGTCATTTCAATAAAACGTATCAAATACAAATGTGATCTGTGCTCTCAGTACATTGCATTAGAAAAAAGCCCACCCTCTCTGCCTTCCTGTAAAATACTCCTGTTAAGCGAGCGCTAATTGATTTCTGCTTGGTCATTTGTCATGTAGATGGATGGGGGGAGGCAGCTTTTGCATGCAGGGGGAGAGTGAGCAAAGTTAAAAGTGCTGATTTAATTAAACCACAGGCACGCAGCATTTATCTTTCTTTGGATGGGAGGGTTGTGGGGGGGGGCACATGGCATTGCAGGAAGAAGTGGAATGGACAGTGAGGAAACCAGGTCAGCGTTGCAAAACGATGCGAGGATCCGAGGGGAGGCAGAGGTTGACCAAAAATGTTCAAAGGATGAAGAGTTAAAAGGAAGCTGTGTCACGGAGAAGGGGGGGNNNGAGAGAAGAGGGAAAGAGCAAGAAAGGACAAGTCTGAGAGCCAGAAGAGACTGGCTGTTTCTCCGGGCTAAGTTTTCTCCATCCAGCATTCAGAGTTTAACTTTGATCTGAAACATTGGATGGCTGTGTGGCTTTCTCCGGTCAAACCTGTGCTAACACCCACGTTTTGCACAGCTTCATAACGAAGTAGAAAGACTGCATCATTATCTTAATCAGGTACTCTTTCATGATAATATTTCAATAAAAAAGGTGGTTGGCAAATAATATAATTGGTGTATGTTGCTGTAATGTGGAATGCGCAGTTACCACTCGGCTACAAAGGCCCTCCTGAAAGCTGCTTCTCATCGCCTGAATCACAACACTAGAGCTGCATGATCCCGTGTGAAGTTTCACACAGAGGGAATGTTTTTATTCTTTTTTATGTGGCAGTCCATCAAGACTGTGTGAAGTGGCACAAAAGAGGTCAACCATTGAGGTTGCTCTCATCGCAGTCTTCACAAGTATCCATACAACATACAAACGCATTTATTTCATGTCAATAGGTTGCTGTTGTGAAATATGAAAACCTTTTTATAAAGAGTTTTTGCTCTCTTCCCGACATGGAGACTGTTTGCAGTGTGCAGTACAAAGCTGAGAACACACTCACAGTACGGTTCAGTATGCCTGTCAGTCGGGACAATAGAAGCTCATCTGTAAACATCGTGCTGCAAATCAATCCCTTGCCCACACATTATCTGTTCAGATTTGCTTACTTGCCTCCATCTACACATTCCCCAGAAATAAGCTGGATTCTTCCAAACTCTCTTCAATCTTGCTCAGTCTAATATTTACTTTGGCAGCGTATTTAATTCCCTTTACCCTACAGATGTTGAAGAGGGGAAACAGTTTGCCCAGTCGTTTTGAAGCAGTGCTCACAGAAGCTGTTTTAGACAAGCTAATGCTAAGCTGTGCCAAAGGGGTTAAAGCACAGTCTGAATGAATTCATCACCAGCTCATTTAAACCTGGACAGAAAAACAATTAGCAGTACTTTCTCTGCATTCATCTTCTACACACCCTGCTCTGTTTGATAGTCCCGCAGTAGAAAGGAATTTAAAATAACCTACACATTTGTTTTTGTTGCAAACTCATCGAGCCTGATTTGGGTTTCAATGTAGATTGTATCGAGAATGCTGCATATCTTTTACATATCTTTTACATACCATCAGAGATGAAATAAAAACAGAATTACCCTAAGGGGGTCTTTTCA
Source organism: Notothenia coriiceps (assembly GCF_000735185.1). Classification (NCBI taxonomy): domain Eukaryota; kingdom Metazoa; phylum Chordata; class Actinopteri; order Perciformes; family Nototheniidae; genus Notothenia; species Notothenia coriiceps. The sequence continues at coordinate 24,274 of NW_011349523.1, read as the reverse complement.
GGTAATACACAACAGTCTACAGACTTTCCAGTTATCCTCTCCTTATGAGAACATATTTGATTAGTCAAGTCACAATCACGTGTTGTATCGAAATGTTCTGTGGTTGTTTGAGCTTTTTTATATGTACTTTGCAGAAATCATAAATGTGTGTATCGTCATTAGCATGGCAGCTAAATTGACCTTGTTCCAGTATTTTGCGGTGTATTAAACGATTCAAGATTGAATGGTTTTATTATCATATGCACAGTAGCTACAGTGTAGTTATGGCAATAAAAATCTTAGGTCCTCCAGCTGTAAGATATTATACAGTATATAGGACATAAGACAACAAATAAAAATAGCGCAAATGAAACTTTTGAACATTTGAATAAAATAGTGCAGGTTATGTTGCTAGAGCAGTCTACAAGTAGTGCTGATGAAGTTAATTACGGTATATGTCAGAAAATAAATGTCAGAAAATAAATAAATACACACTGCATAATTCTAAAGCATCAGTAGGCTCTTATAAAAGACTGGTTTTAGTAAGATTAGAGTGCAACAAGCTCCCAAGAAGTAGAGACCCTGCAGGGTGCTAGGGTAGGGTGACCAGATGAGAACTGGTGACATTTGCGAGACAGGAGTTGATGTAGTTTGTTGCCTCCAACACATTTAGTATCAATGAATATTAGAAATACTCCTTCCTGCAGTCTTCGGATCGTTTGTGTCACAGGGTGGACCCAAAAAAACCTTTAATGTTTTCTGGCATAGCATGGTAAGGCTAAACAAACAGCCCAAACCTCTCTGAAAATAAGGATCCAACAAATAATGACATGAAACCAGAACTGAAATAACTGCAGGACTAATCACAAGAACACGACACAGCTGAGGAGGGCAGAAAAACACAGGGGCACCAGGTGAACACGATCAGGTCATCAAAAGAGACAGGAAGTAAAAACAGACAAGACACGTGGGGTGAAACAGTCTAAAAAATAAAACAGGAAACAGACATACAGTTTGAATCTTTTTAGGCATCAAGGATCGACAGGTATATCTCCCCCACTCCACAACCCAACATTGTTATAAGTATACTGAACCGCTATGCGTCTTTACCAACTTGGGCAAATGATTGTACATGGCAAAAATAAACAGCCCATAATTCATGTTGCCGACAAACATTACAGTGCCCATCTGTAACACCAAGATAATGTTGCACTACAGTCAGAAGTTAATGTATAAAATACGCTATAACTAATCAAAACTTTGGTCAGACTTTTGGACAATTGCACGTTATCTGGTACTTTCCCGCACTTTTCTGGACATGGTGGTCATGGTGCTTGCATTGAATATACAAAGGTGATGATTTCTGTGACATTACTCTTCAGTGACAATGTCCAATTGTTTAACTTTTTCTTCCTTGCTTGTTGTTTAAGTATTTGTTTACTTCAGACTAAAAAATCGTATGTGGTCTGTTGTTTCCTCCATAGCTAACACTACAGAGCACCAAGACCCGGGTGGCCTTCTTTGAGGAACTGTAAACTACGTACCTGTAAAGATGGGGATGCACACCTGCCAAGAACCTCATCACTCTACATTCCTGGTCGGTTTAAATGATTGGCCGCCACTGTGAGACCTTATGCTCTTACTGGGAAACCACTATGAGACAGAAGAAAATGACCACTGCCTTTATCTGCTGTAGCTCCAGGGACCTTGTGTGTACGAAACATGGTGAACACATAATGTCACAGCTCTAAATCTGTGTGTGTTTACAGTCCGAGTGTGTGAATACAGCACATTCTCAGTGAATACTTTGGATGGGTATTGGTTTTTATTCATGCGAAGAACAAAGGTAGATGATGAGAAGGAATAACATTGGTCTTTGACTGATCCAGTTCCACTGTGGCTGTAATGAGACAGTACTTTGAATTTAAGAATTGTTATTATATAAATCCTGGATGACCTACTTTTTTTGACTGTTTTGCAATTCTAATAGAAATAGACTTCTAAGGGATAAAGTTGAACAAAAGAACACATTGATTATAAGAAATGTTGCCCTTACCTGACTCAAATATTTGATATTTAGTAAGGGCCGTTTAGACTGCCATTTTGATTTCTAATGCAAAAAAGAAGTCCTTAAAGTATCTTGTTATACATATTATATTACATTACATGTTACACACTTTTATCCAAAGCGACTTACATACTCAATACTGTGGATAATCCCCACAGGAGCAATTTGGGGTGAAGTGTCTTGCCCAGGGACACAACGACATGCTGACTGCAGTGGGGTTTGAACCTGTGACCCCTGATCCCTACACCAAGGCTCTATCCACCGCGCCACACACCTCCAACATATCTTTTTGTTTTATGGAATGTTTAAATAAGGAATACAAATATAGCTTTCCTTTGCCATTAAACCATTCATTGTTAATACTGGGAGTTGATGGGCCGTGGTAGATATTAATGATACTATAAACTGAAAAATCCACTTATGTCACTTATTACGAGTCATTTGTCTTGGTTTTGTTGTTTGAGCCTGGTTTCCAACATCTCAAACTGTGTTTCCATGTTTGTGTCTTAATGCAATTTGTATGGTAAATGTAAACATATTGTTGTACACAAGGCCTTTGGACCTGTGTTTACATCCTGTGATACACAGAGGAGTCGTGTTTCTCTGCCTGCCTCACACTTTTTTAGGATGCCGTTACACATTGTAGCAAAGAAACTAGGATTCTTTGCGAGCTTGTGTCACATCTGTCCGTGTTTTGTGTGTTTGTGAAGACAACCAGTCAACCACTTATATCAAAAAACATGAATTTGCATCTATTTTGAATGAATGTGTCTTTTTGAGTTACTGTTTGTTTTTCCTCTGAAAGCAATTTATTTTTACAATGTGAAGGAAATATATTTCTTTCAGGATTGCATTTAACAATAATATTAAGCAGTATTTGAAAAAAACACTAGGTAAAGTTTCCTTTTATAACTAGATATCAATTTTTTACAGAAACATTGTACCAGATATGTATGTTTATAATGTAAAATAAAAGAATATCAGGTGTGAGTTCTTTTGTATGTTTGCGTTTTTTTCCCATCCAGAAATAAGCCGTTTGTTAGTTATTTTTGGGAGACTTTGAAACATGTGAGCTTAGATATTGCTGGCGTCAGAACCTCTTCCACGCGACCCAAACCGACATCCAATTACACCTGTGAGATGATTCAAGTGTTACGTAAGCACCTTCCATCCAGAGTCAGATCACATACACTGTTTAATTGAGTGACAAGATCTGTGTGTGTGCTTACGGATGCGTGGGTGAGAGTTGTGTGTTAACTCTTTAATGTGAGTCCCTTCCCGTGGTGTGTGTTTCCTGAGACTGACAGCTCTCTGGCAGAGTGAGTGGCACTGAGGTCACGGGGCTTCTCCACAGCTCTGTCACCTCTGGGCTCTGTTGGAGAAAGGCCACGCTTTGCCTGTCAGTGTCGTGACAAAAGAGGTGTCTTCCGGAGCCAACTCTCCCCCGGGGCTTAGACTCTGGTGGAGGGGTCTTTGGGGGGGATACGGAAAACTAACAGACACAGACCTTCCTCCGTCACCGCTGCCTCTGCGTCAGCACTGCCTTATGAAACAGGGGAGAGGGAATATGATTGGAAAGAAACACATCTTTTGTCATTTTTCCATTTTCAGGGGAACACAGTTGACGTCACACCTGCACACACTTGTGTGCAGACACATATTTGTCTTGCAGCGTACTGCAGGGGTAGGGGAGTTTACGGGGACTGCTTGATTATAAAAGAAGCACAAACAATATGAAGGGAAAACCCTTATGTCATAATCCATGGTGAGTCTGCATACTTCAGGCAATGAAAACATAATGCAGTAGAAATGACATTGGCTCAGTAGGATTGCAAATAAAACATCATTATTTCCCTTTTACAGGAGTTGGTATACCTTTAACCCCATGTTGCTTGGAAGTGAGGGCATACATAATTAAAATAGTGAGGGCATAATTGAAAAAGAAACAGTTTCAGTTGTTTAGGAGATTTTCCATTTAACTTATATGATCACATCATTACATGCTGGCTACCTCAACAAAAAGCCAATTTGTCTTTTGTTGGATTATTTGCCAAATTTCAGCTCTGTTTCAAATCGAAGTTAATTTTACCTACATATAGATATCCTTTATTTAACCAGGTAAAAAGTCTCGCTGAGATTAAAATCTCTTTTACAAGAGCGACCTGGCCAAGTGGGCAGCATGATCAAAGTTACAACAGATAAAACACAAAACAATACAGGCAGACGAATACAGCTGTCGTAAAACATAAATGAAATGGCACATTAACCGTCAATATACAAATGAAATAAACTATTATAAATCATTAAAAATAATTTAATTTTGGGATATACGAGCAATCACATCGACCAATGGATTCTTGTTCTCTTTCCTTAAGATGGACTTGAACTCCCCCATAGTGATCAAATCTGACAGTTTCAGCTCCTTCTGTACATTATTCCAGGCAGAAGGGGCCGCATATTTAAAAGCTTTTTTACCTAGTTCTGTTCTCACTTTAGGAACCAGCATATGCATAACATCTTGGGAGTGCAGGTCATATAGACTTTGGGGGACAGAGAGGGCAAAAGTACACACATCCTTTACTCAAGTAGAAGTACAGATACTCGTGTTTAAAAATACTCTGGTGAAAGTAGAA
>NW_011349523.1:0-19554 GCF_000735185.1 Notothenia coriiceps | reverse complement strand
CTGTGCAATAGCTTCCCACTGCTCCTAGTTATAGGATGGGTTAAATGCAGAGGCCAAATTTTACTGTGTGTGCTGTGTGCTCTGCATGTGTGACCATTAAAGAGGGTGTCATCCCTCCGATTCTAATTAAATAGAAGAATAATGATGTCAGACGAAGTCAAACTCCCCCTCCGAGTTTCTCTGTGCTTTTTTATTTAACCGGCATGGCCGTGCTTGTTAGCATGTTAGCGCATGCAAGTCTTTCTGTTTGGCTATGGCCGCTGCTGTAAAGTTATATTATAAGGAAGTCATCTCTGACATCTCCATCCTGGCCCATGGTGTCAACCCAGTTACCTCTCAGGTTAACATTTAAAGCTCAGGTTATCGTTAATTATTTGTTTTTGCTGTTAGCACTGTTAGCTGCTAGCTGTCAGATAATCGCCACGTTGAGAGCCGCTTGGAGACAATCCCTCAAAATATTCTGAATTACACATTCAAAAATATTGAACACATTCCTTTTCACATTTACTATTAAGTAAGAATTAACTATTGCTTTACAGCAAGAACAATGAAACAAAAGTAAGATTAAATACATGCATTTTGCACTTAAACCAACCTGCATCTGTTTTTTCTTAAAGGTGGGGTAGGTAAGTTTGAGAAACCGGCTCGAGATTCACATTTTGTTATATTCCATGGAATGCTCTTAACATCCCGATAGCAATGAATATCTTAAGTGCTTTTTCAAAAAAAACATACAAAAATGTCACCTGTCGAAGCCGCAGTACTGTAAAAAGCACAACCAATCATTTTAGCCAGCCCGGCTAAAATAACTGGATGGCCTACCTGCCTGTCAGCCTTCCATCTGTGCACAAACTTATCTCATGCCCTCATTGGTCATGTGAGCGTTCGTGTGTGTTGGAGGAGGGGCTCTGTAAGGAAGTGGCAGATTTTTTCCGGCTGTGTATTTTCAAATTCTAGCGCACTCGAGCTGGTTTCTCCGAAATTACCTACCCCACCTTTAATTGATTGTGGTCAACTACTGACAAAAAAAAGGTGCTAAAAATGTTCCAGTGCCTTTTAGCATAATATCGTGAACGTATATCCATTAAGACTTATCTTGCAGTGTTTTACATTTTAAATGATTTTCAACCACATTTTTTAACCAATTTGGGGTGCTAATGTTAGCTTAAAGTAGATATAGCTTGCTGCAGCTGATAACATCTGCCATCGACATACAGCCACAAAATCCACAAAAAAGTTAAGAATGAGAAGTGTGTCTACTGAATGTAGGCTATATGCCAAATGATGGCATATCCTGTATATTCTCTAAAATAGAATAAATATTAGTGTTTATACACTCCCACCAAAAGTTAAATCTGGATAAAGTTGTATATAGAAACCACACAGACTGAATAATAAGGTGTCCTTTGTACCAAGTCAGGGCTGGCAGCCAATAGACATCTATGCAAATTAAATGACATCTGTGATAAGCAAAGAGGTGACAAGCCAGAAAATGTTGCACTCCCAGAATGCCAACAAATAGGTCACCAAAGCAAGAGCAACAACAAGGAAGAGAGAAATGATGGGATTCAGTCGACAGACACAAATAATAATAAAATATGGGACAGACTTACAGCCACTGCTGAGCAGGGTAATGGTGACGAAGATATACTAATTATATTGCTGATTGACAGATTCATAACACCTCATAATGGTGTTTTGTTGTAGCGAAGTGAGTCATATGAGAGTGTTTTATTGATTATTTTCCTTTTAGGTTTTGCCTAAATGTCTGTTTTGGTGGCTTCTAAGAATGAGACTGACAAAGTAAAATTAAAATGACAACAGTGAAGAAGAATGAAAAAATAATTATTGTTGCAGTGTAGGTTTTAGGCATGAGAACAAATGCATAACGCAAAAATGAAATGTTCCTTTTCCCTGCCAACCTAAAAATAAGGACTCTGCAGGAGCACTTCCAGACCTGACAGTGTTTTGAGTTGTGTTTCTTTAGCTGTTAAGAAACGGAGAAAGAATGACAGCGAGAGAGTAGAAGCCTCTGGCAAGTTTGTGTGTGAATCCCTTACGCTCAACCAGGGATATTGAGATGTCTGCCACGAGGATGTTCGGAGGATAGCAGCTTGGTGAGAAAGAGAGGCACATGAATGAACAATGCAACGGACATCACTCCCCAGCAAGACTTCCTTCTGCCCCGCATTCTGCCCCAATCTCTACCTGTTACATAACACTATACATGTATTATATCCAGATTCCCTGAAGTACAAATAAACCAGGCTGCCATACTTGGATTCAGTAACAATTCCCTATTTTTTCACAGAAATAGAACTCAATATGAGAGGAGAAGGCTGGCAAGATTTTTCTTATTGTCAACAAATACCATAAGAAATTAATTTTTATGTGTATGTTTTTCAATGTACCCAAACTTCCCTGCCCATACCTAAAAGTTATGTTCCTAAAAATGCTGCCCATGTATGATTGTCGTTTTTTAACAAACATCACCAAAGCAGGAGTCAATTCTGCATTTGTTTACTATGTATGTTGTGATCGTAAAGGTATTTTCAAAACTAGTGAACATGAAAAGGACCTGTCTCATAATGTGATTAAATGTTAATAGTTTTGGGACAACAATGGCGGTAAATGGCACATAGGGATAAGGCTTTAGCTGCGCAGGGCATGATTCAATTAACTATAGGTTTTGGTCTTTAGATTTCTTGGCATTTGGAAAACAACATTATTTTTTGTCCATTGAACCTGCAAAAAACAACTTGATATATCAGCAAACAGTTATTTACACATCCAGCATTGAGCACTTTTTTATTTCGAGTTGTGTTTCCAGCCACCTGGCAAACCAATATCCACTCTCCTTTGTATAGCTTTGTTATTGAGTCTTTAGCTTCAAAACATTTCACTATTTTCAGTAACTTTCTTTTTTTTGCCATTTGATTCTGTGGGGGAACTGAAAAGAAGTATAATAAGATTGCATGCCCTATATCACTTGTAATCTAATCACTTTGTTGGTTTGTTTGTTTGTTTGATTGTCTGTCGGCACTATTATAGACTATCATATTACTTCTGGACACTTTTAATAAATGGTGAAGTTTTAGCAACAAAAATAACTAATTAAATGTAGGCGCAGATTGGAATCACAGGGCAGATATACTTCTGTTTTCACCTTCATTAACACTGTGCTCTTTTAGTGAACAATGTGTTAGGCCCTTTTCACATACAATTCATGAATCTTGAGCACACAATCTACACAAGCACACACATTGGACTCCAAAGTAAAGGAAACATGACATTCTAGGCTCTTGGGTCTCTACCTTTGGCTGCAGAAGTGGGTCATTTAAGGTCAAGATGGGTGGAAGAGGGAGACATGCATCTCCTTACGATCTAATTAATACCTCAAAGCTGTTTTTCTCCTCTCTTCTAGTATTTGGGTTTAAAACCAGACTGACACCACCTAACAAGCCACCTGTGGCCCAGGAGGTCAGGCAGTTAGTCTGAGCGATCGAGAAAGGCTAAGCCCCGTCTGTCACGCCACCAGATGAGGAGATTAGAAGGGAAGATACGTAAAGAGAAAACTAATTTGAAAATAACAAAAGGGAAATTGCAAGGTAAAGGTGCATTGAAAAGCCCCTCAGGGTATTTTAATACATGTATAATGTGTTTTTGAAGACGAGAAGGAAAAAACGGGATCATTCATGGTCTCGTTAGACTTAAGTATATTGAAAATAGTGTTCTGCTAATTAATATTTCACAGCTCACCTCTCAATACGATGGCTAATGTCAAAGCCTCATTAATAGTGCGGCTGTATTGACAGTCTATATACAATGCTCTTTGGGAGACTCGTTTTTACTCTTTGGTGTGGGAGAACAGGGATAATCATGATGACCATTGACACCCACACCAAAAGCCGATAAAAGAGGAAATAACTGATGCTGATGAGCTTAAAAAAAACAGATATGTTTGGCTAATGAGGATTGATCCGTCAGGAGCAGTTAGACAAGTTGATATTCATATTCTGATTTACAATGGATCGGCAACATAAGCTCATCCTTATCTCAGGGCCATTACAACATGTATTCACAGCCCCTCATCAAGCGATGCATGCAGGCAGCAGTGCTTCCTTGAATTGAACAAGCTGATATTTCGAACAGGAACATTTTCTCTGCTTTTCTTTTTTTTCAGATCGTAAAATACCACACTAATTTCAATCCTTGCTGAGTGAGGAAAACATAATGAACCCAATCATGGCGATTTTCCACAGGTATTTCACTCAATCATCTGCATCCTGGAAGGAAAGAAGATACTAATTGGCTCTTACGACTGCAAAGGATTTTCTGATTTGCGTGTGTGTATCTGAGGGTGAATTCGATTCAAATACGCAAGCAACCGTATGCATTTAGCGAATCATCTAACTTTAAATCCTATAAACCCCCCGCTGTCACCACACTGAGACCTGAGGGACTGGAAGAAATGTAATCACACTAAACATATGTTTAAGTTGAGGTGACACATTGAATAAATACCGGCATGAAGAGAAGTAAAAAGGAGTAATGTCATGAGGATTCATGCTGAAAATCTAGTGAATAAAAACACATTCCCACAGGAGCAGGCTGCTGCACCTCAACCCCCACACATTTTAGCAAGTGGGGGATTTCACCAATTCCAGGCAATGCTTCATACTGAGTCAATGGATCCTCCTGGCAGGACTTGCAGATACATGTGCGTATAACTCAGCATTCAGGTACAGTGAACAGGTTTACATTTACAGGTCTTTCTAATCATAAGCCAACACTCTAAAATACTTATGGGACCACTTAAGCCCAGCTTTTTGACCTTGTTGAGGTCAAAAAGAGGCTTGAAGCATGCCTTGGCATCACTTTCTGTAAGCAAAGCTGGATAACTAAGATCGCCATGTGGTATTTGGGTACCACTTTACAATAAGACTACCCTTATAAAGGATTCATAAAGGGTTTATAATTAAGTTATGAATTAGGTTGTAAACACTTTATTAATCATTAAGAACCATTTATAAGCAGTTCTAACATAGTTTTCATACATCAACACAGGCTCACTATTTGGCAAGAGGACTAAGCCTTATATTGGCTACTTACCGAGAGTCAACTCAGTTAGCAACCTATATCAAGGATGCTGGCTGATGAAGAAGACGAAGTAAGCTAAGTAGTCAATATAAGGCTTAGCAGTACAGATAAATGAGGGCTCACTATTTGGCAAGCAACCGGTCACAGTTGCCCTTTTTATCTCATGTCTTATAGAAGCTTATTAATGATTTATAAAGTGTTCACAACCTAATTAATAAATAAATTACAAACTATTCGTAAACCCTTTATAAGGGTCTTATTGTAAAGTGGTACAGGTATTAGTATAACTTACTAATGCCTTTGGCAGTACATCACGTCAACTATTGTGAAAGGGTTTTGATTCCTAGAGTTCCAGGCATTCAGTCTTCTCTAGGTATTAAGCTATGACTCACAAACGCTATCACGAGGATATCAAATATCAAGGTGAGTGGTAATGGAGAAAAGCAACAGAAAGGGATATGCCTTTTATTCATGAGTGAAGTATACAGTACAAATTTAGCCCGGTTTTAACATAGGTTCCTCTTCGTTTGGCCTTTAAATAATAGAATTAAAAGCCTAACCATAACCAGAAAAGATTCATGCTACTCCCACAGTCAGTTCAAATAATGAGTGCATTGGAAATGGAAGGTGTCAATCAAAAGCGTCTGTGAAGCTGGTGAGGAATAACTTGACGTTTCAGCTGCAGGGTGCTACACTGTGCGTGGGAGTGTTTTTTTAAAGAATTGGTAATAAAATACATACGATCCAGGAAGTTTGAGTAACAGATATTTATGTTTAATTGTTTATCCAACTCCACAACGGCTCATAATGGTGGATAATGGGGTACAAACAGCAGTCTTTGTCGAAGTGGAACGGTCTGTACTCAAGGAGAGGACAGTCACTATTAGAGAGAAAAGCTGCCAATGATGTTGTTTTTTTCATGACGTACAGTGTCTTAAGATGCTTTGAGGCACTAAGAACGCAGAAAGGTCAGGATGAAAAGCAATGCTTGAAGGTACTAATGCTCATACTTAGATTTAAGAAGCCAGTGTGGCTCTTGATACTGTTCAAAGATAACATTACATTTCATTTAGCAGCTTATCCAACCATGAAGACAGACTACAGTAGCAGCAAGATATCCAACAAGAACGATAGCTTCAAATAAGCCAAGCATTTGTAAGTGCTACATACAGAAAAAGGAAGGTTTTAAATGTTTCTTATTGGCCAAGGCACAGTTGTAAAAGAATATTTGTCATTCTGTGAGGGAATTAACATTATTAACATTAAACAGAAGTTGAAGAGGGCTCTGCATGGTATTATCATATCTATCCTGGAAATGTAGGTCTTTTAAATCCATGCCGGTGGCTAAGGTTCAAAGTATTTAAGACGTAGAAAAATACTTCTTTATCCACATCTAAGTAGCTCAACAGGTGGAGTTTAAGAAAAGTACAGGTTCACACAAAGGGTAACCTACAGTATATGAAGCACACTCCGAAAGACAGGGTTGTACGATCCTCAAGCCAAACAGTCAGTGAATGCATTTTTAATAAGAAGCGAGAAAGACACTGCTGGGAGACATTTGTTCCAAGTCCCACATCATATTGTTGTTGTGTTAACAGTGATACCAGCACTTCTTTAGTTAGGTACATCAAAACACAATGGGAGGATGTCATCATGTAGACAAGTAAAATCTCCTCCTGACTTTTAAATCCAGAAGTTTGTCCAAGCATATGAGCTAGGTAACGTAAATTATTTTGTGGGAACAATTGGGGACCAAATGAAGAGAAATGCATTAGTCCTCTGATATGAATATATTGTTGCATTTGTTCAGCGTCAGAAAGAAAAGGACTGAAAGATATTTGATAGCGGGCATATTTTGCGAGGTATGGGCAGGAACAGATTAGCACATGGGGGTAGATTTAAGGAAGGAGTTGATAAGCCCTCACTAAGGAGCAGACTCCAACCATAGCTGGTGCAGATAAAATACACAATAGATGGTTAAGTCTCTGGATGTCATTGGAGGACACAGCACATGAGGCATGTGAAAGGAAAAACCAGGCCGTGTCGGAGATTGGAGAACTGGGATTGGAAGTTGGAAATTGGTTGAGATTATAACAAAGTTGCTCCTTACCATAAATTGGTAACATGAGTGGCGAAATTGGAATCACATGATTGTTAATGAAGCATAGGCTTTTGCATTGTTTATTTAAGCAATACTACAAGCTTTGTGTTGGTAACCATGGTAATATGTCATGAATGAGTACTCAAATCTGGAAATGAGTCACATTATTTAATTATCAAATTCAATTTTCTCAACGGTAATGGATGGAAAAGGGGTTTTGGTAAGATGCTTGAAATAAGATGGGAGACACAAGCTTAAGAGATTTTTTTCTGCAGGATAGAATACGTCTGCAAATATCCCACTTTTTTTTCCGACTTGTTTTAGTGGAATGCAGTGTGGGTATTAACAGTTCAAATGTTGTTCTTCCAAGTATAAATGGAAGCCACCATTGGACGGCATCACACAACACACACAGGCAACTCATCTCCTCAGGGGGGTTGACGTTGAAGTAATATATGACCGTAAATAACAAGTTTAAAGGGTTAGGTCTTTGCTTCTGGGCCCAGTAGTTCAAAACCTTTAATCTCAATCAGATCCGATCAGATTTTGAAATCCGATTTTTTGTGATCCAGTATCAGACAACTCGCCCAGATTTTGTCCCAGTATTTCAGAGCAATTCAGGATAGGAAGACCCTGATCCACATTCAGACTTTTCAAGATTACTAGATCCTAAATATCAGTGCTTTAATCCTACCGATCTCCATCTAGTCAGTGGATATGAAAAATAATACAAGGAAGACAAGAGACAACATTGCAGAGACATCTATTGTCCGCAATTACTTTTGAAAGGTGATGACAGATGATGGACTTTTTTTTTTGTTGAAGATATGTTTTCTCTCATCTAAATTACATTTGTGATTGACAATCTTTGTTGTGATACTTTTATGAGCATAAACATTTATGTCATCAACATTTGGTTGAAAACAAAATAGGCCACCACAAATGTGACCAACAAATGAAAAATAAAATGGATTTGCCATGAAGGCTAAAACATTTTTATTATTTCAGTTAACAAACTTTGCCATCTTATTTATATTGAAACATATTTTTAAATACATTGTACAGTACATTTTGCTCTGGTAATCCACTGGAAATTCACCCCTCTGGTGGGATCAGGATAATCCAGTTTTTTGGGATCAAACTGATCCCAATCCTGTGTTGTCGGTTTGAACTTCCCGTTTTGAAGATTTGATCCAGATTAAAGCTTGGATTTGATTACCTGATCTGATCGGATATCAAAGTGATCCTAATCCTGTTTTTTGGTTTTGAACTCCCCAAAATCCAAATCTGATCCGATCAGTTAGGGATTAAAAGTTTTTGAACTACTGGGCCCTGGTGATTGCAGGTATACTTCAAATATTATATATGAAATGTTAATTTGTGAAGATTGACTTGCTGAACAAAACATGTTGTTTACCAGTCTTGGATTATGGTCCTTTACATACCATTGTGTATTACGCTTTGTTACTGGATGTGGATATTGTGTACACCACTGCACTGTATGCTGCTGCTAATTGGCCATCTTTTTCTGCATGCAGACTTTCCCATTGGTTGGGTTTTATATGTATCCCTATCCCAAATATTGCACATACAGGACTGTCTCAGAAAATTAGAATATTGTGATAAAGTTCTTTATTTTCTGTAATGCAATTAAAAAAACAAAAATGTCATACATTCTGGATTCATTACAAATCAACTGAAATATTGCAAGCCTTTTATTATTTTAATATTGCTGATTATGGCATACAGCTTAAGAAAACTCAAAAATCCTATCTCAAAAAATTAGAATAGTTCCTCAGACCAAGTAAAAAAAAAAGATTTATAACAGCAAAACACAATCAAACATTTGAAAATGTCCATTAATGCACTCAGTACTTGGTTGGGAATCCTTTTGCACGGATTACTGCATCAATGCGGCGTGGCATGGAGGTAATCAGCCTGTGGCATTGCTGAGGTGTTATGGATGCCCAGGATGCTTCAATAGCGGCCTTTAGCTCATTAGCATTGTTGGGTCTGGTGTCTTTCAGCTTCTTCTTCACAATACCCCACATATTCTCTATGGGGTTCAGGTCAGGGGAATTTGCAGGCCAATCGAGGACAGTAATGCCATGGTCAGTACACCAGTTACTGGTGGTTTTGGCACTGTGGGCAGGTGCCAGATCATGCTGGAAAATGAATTCCTCATCTCCATAGAGCTTTTCAGCAGACGGAAGCATGTAGTGCTCTAAAATCTCTTGGTACACAGCTGCATTTACTCTGGGCTTGATGAAACACAGTGGACCAACACCAGCAGCTGACATGGCTCCCCAAACCATCGCTGACTGTGGGAACTTCACACTGGATTTCAAGCAACTTGGATTTTGCTCCTCTCCAGCCTTTCTCCAGACTCTGGCGCCTTGACTTCCAAATGAAATACAAAACTTGCTTTCGTCTGAAAAGAGGACTTTGGACCACTGTGCAACTGTCCAGTGCTTCTTTTCCTTAGCCCAAGTCAGACGCCTCTTCCGTTGTCTTGAGTTCAGAAGTGGCTTGACCATGGAAATACGGCTATTGTAGCCCATTTCCCGGACACGTCTGTGAACAGTGACTTTTGATACCTGGACTCCAGCTTCAGTCCACTGTCTTTGAAGCCTCCCCCAAATTCTGGAAGCGACTCTTCTTCACAATGCTGTTAAGGCTGCGGTCATCTCTCTTGGTTGTGCAGCGTTTCCTGTCACATTTCCCCCTTCCAACAGACTTTTTGTGGATGTGCTTTGAAACTGCACTCTGTGAACAGCTTGCTCTTTGAGAAATTTCTTTTTGTGTCTTACCCTCCTGATGGAGGGTGTCAATGACGGTCCTCTGGACAGCAGTCAGATCAGCAGTCTTCCCCATACTTGTGATTTAGTTTACTGAACCAAGCTGAGTGTTTTTCAAGGCTCAGGAAACCCTTGCAGGTGTTTCGAGTTAATTAGACGATTCAAGTGATTCGTTGAACACCCTACTAGTATACTTTTTCATGATATTCTAATATTTAGAGATAGGATATTTGAGTTTTCTTAAGCTGTATGCCATAATCAGCAATATTAAAATAATAAAAGGCTTGCAATATTTCAGTTGATTTGTAATGAATCCAGAATGTATGACATTTTAGTTTTTTTAATTGCATTACAGAAAATAAAGAACTTTATCACAATATTCTAATTTTCTGAGACAGTCCTGTATATTTGTAAAAAACAAAGTCTACATGGCCTGCGCTGCCAAGATTGTATTCAGATGCTGGTTCCTAAAGTGAGAACAGCACTGGTATAAAAGCTTTTAAATATGCTGCCCCCTCTGCTTGGAATAATGTACAGAAGGAGCTGAAACTGTCAGATTTGATCACTATGTTGTTGTACTGGACTATAGCCACAGTTGGTATTTTAATGTTTAATTACCATATGTAAGGGTTGGTGCACAGAGGTGATTGTCGGGAAAGAGATGGCTGTTTGAGGAAGCTCCCATTTATTAACATTTCAACAAACAAGTTGCATATTTGCATAACGTATTCAAGTGTTACCATTTAGTGCAATAGTNACACACCCCGCATCGTGCTGTATGCTTTCACACATTCTGCTTCCACATTGTTCTCTTCAATATTGTTTCCACATAACGAGCATTTTGCGCTGCTCTTTTCCAATGTGGAAGCAGAATGTGTGAAAGCATACAGCACGATGCGGGGTGTGTCTCTAGACATCTTTAGACTGGAATAGCGGGGCCCAGTCCGTGAACTCGCCTCACAGGTGCACACGCCAGGATAGAGGACATCAGACTCCAGAGAAAACTTGCACGAGTCCGAGCCCAAGTCGGAGCGTCAATGTACAAGTCGAGTCCGAGTCATCGTGGGGGGGAAAGTTCACGAGTCCGAATCCAAGTCAGTGTACGCGAGAATTCACGAGTCCGAGTCCAAGTCATCGTGCGCGAGAATTCACGAGTCCAAGTCTGAGTCGCGTCAATCAGTGCGCGAGTCCGAGTCACGAGTCACGAAAATCGGCACTCGAGTCAGAGTCCAGGACTCGAGTACTCCATCTCTGCATCACGCACTCTAAGATCTGAAGAAGGCCTCTTTACCAAGGTCTGAACAATGTTTAATATCTCTAAAAGTATGAATCAGATTTAAAACTTGTGTTAAACGAATAATGTCAGAAAGAAGTGTAACATTTTAAAGTTGGAATGAGGTTTCTGAGTGAAAGTATGAAGGAGCAGTTATCAGTTGAAGAAGTAGCAGTTAAAGTTGCATGTAGATTGTTGAAGTCTGAAGAGTTCTCCATTGACTTCCATGTTAAAAATGTGATGAATTATGGTATGTATCTCTGGAATTGTGAAAGTTATGAATGATGAAAGTAATAGCCATTGATTCCCGACCGAGCTGAACGTTTTGATGTTCGAACGGAGTTTCTGCGATGTTCAATGTGGGAGAAGAAGTAGCGCAAAATAACCCGGCGGAATAATAAAGAATCTCGTGGGTAGCATAAAAAGATAGTTGGAATGCTGTGTCAGCATTCCCACTAAATAAGTGTTCATATCTTTCACTTAGGGAAAAGTTTCAATACCACAAGTCGTATTTAAGTATATTTACTTGAGTACCACCTACTGTTTTAGAGTCTTGTCTACTTCAATCAAATTGTAACAACATTGAATTGAGCTTTGAATTGTCTTGGTTGCTGGCCAAACCAGTGCAGTCACAACAAGTTTCAGTGATCCAAAACATAAACAGCAAATTGCATTTTTTTGTGACAGTCCATTGGAACCAGACAGTAAAGGACTGTATTACAACTGAAATGTAATGTCATGAAAATAAAGAAATAAAGCAAGACCAGAATCCAATCCACCTACAGATAATTTGAACTCTGAGAGAATGCCTTAGCTACAATAAGAGACACACCCCAGGTTGGAAGAATTTGTTGTCTAAGCAGCAGTTATTGCATGGCCAGATTTACCTGCTTTGATGCCCCAAGGCATGAATTGGCACTAAACCCCATAATCTGTGCCTCCTGCCACCTGCACATAGCACCTTCAACTCTGCACCTTTTATATGGATCTAGTAGCCTCAGTGTACTCACTCTCTTTCAGTATTTGGTCATGTAAAGTAGTCCCAAATGCATGACAAATGTGCAACTTAACACAGAGTAAGTCAAACTCAAAGCCTTTTATAGGACAGCAGATGACATACCCAAATTATATTTTACAATAGCAAAGCCAAAGCCAAGTCAGACGCTTTGTTTGATTTGAGTAAACAAATTAGTTTAGGTCTGTTTACAATATCAGCTCAGCTTCTACTGCAATGAGTCTAAAGGGACACAGAGCCTTCTAGACAGCAAAAGCCTCATTTAAATTATAGATGTTTTTTAATAATGTTTTTAAGTTAAGTATATTCACAAATGCAATTTTTTTTGAGTTTCACAAACCAACTGGACAAAGATATTCCTAGTTTTTAATCAAGACTCGCTAGTACAGGTGATTCCCATCTGCCTATGTTTGACCCTAACGTAATTCTTGGAAATGAAGGAACAAATCAAACTAGGTAGGTTAGAGGGAAGAGTATACACCAAAAAACGTGAATGACTTCATCCTAAAATGCCTGGGATAGACGATGAAAACAAACTGATTATGATCTAATGGTATAATTATATCTGTGGGTCTGACTTAGAGGCTATAAATGCTCTATTTGTGACAGTGGTTGTGAAGCTATGCATCACAACGCTCATTGTGACATGTTGGTGGTTATTAAAATATAATACACACCATTGATTTGGTGTTTATACTGAGTGGTGCTCTTTCCTGGTAGTTTGGAATTGAATCAAAAGCAAAAGGGAGACACTTGATAGTCCTATGCTATTAGCTGGGCATCATAACCAACAAGTATATCTGGTTGTATCCAAAGCAATTATGAAAAATAAAGTGCAGTATCTCACAGCGAAGCTTCTCTTTTCTCATAGCTTCCTTCTCCTCATCTGTCGTTCTCAAGTTCGGAGGGCGGAAATGGGACATGACCATGAGGAATTGCTCGAAGCCAATCTGATCGCAAGAGCCCACTTCATCCTGATGCTGGTTCCTGGGTCACAGATACAAAATAATTCAAAGTTTAGGTCTTCTAAGTTAAAATTCAACAGACATTGTTTTTGAAAGCCTTCCCGAACACCACTATTTGCTCAATTTTCTAAATTGTAAATCACCAATTGTATACCCTACAATTTTAGTCTTGACTTTTGCCTGGTGAAAAATATTTCTGTAACATGTTGATCATTGGATTCTACTGGTTCATTTACGGCCATAAAATAGTCTAATATCTAAACCAGTGAATTTGTTTTGCTCATTGTGCACATGATAAATGTACAGCTGTGAACAAAAGCCACATGGACTCAGAGAAAGCTTGTTTATTGGACAGTCCATATTGTTGTCTGCCCTTTAGGCTTCCCAAAGAATGAAGAACTATTTCAAAATGTCAACAACTGTCTCTTATAAAACCCATCAGTTAAATATTGTTTACTTGTATGAATAACATCTTTTGTTTTGCACCACATTTCTCTAAAAGGAATCCCACATCTAAATTAGAGGAACTTAATACTGCTCTTGAATGGAATTGCTTTCATTTGACTAAACAAACCGAAGTAAAGCACTCAAGAGTTTAATTAAACAGGCTAAACATTTCAGGGGATAAATGCCTCTTACAACTCTCAATTGAAAACTATCCACCCGTCAGTTAGCTTATCAATTAGCCTGTAGCTTGCATTGAAATACTTTAAACTAATGCAAATCAAAAAAATGTATAGTAAGGGTAACCCACTATAGCTACAATACATTATTTAGCAGCATGAGAAATAGATAACTTAGGCTTTTAAAGAAATAAAACCGTTTACGCTGAGATAAAGAGCTCCAGTCTTTATGCTAACATCAGCAGGAAGACTGAAACGGTAGCTAAGGTAGCGGTAGCTTCATACAGACATACAGTATGTGAGATTGGGATAAATCTTCTTTTGTAACTCTGCAAGAAAAAAAAAACAAGTCTATTTTCCACAGTGTCAAATTATTCCCTTAAATTAGGATTGAATGGATAGTATTGGAATCATAATTGAATACATCAAAAGCATAAGATAATTCAATCACTGCTTTAACAGCTTGTGTTTACCGAGCTGTCGACAGGGAGACACCTTGATCAGTTTTGACAGAACATTTAAATTCTAACGAAGTAGGATGGGAAATGGGTCATGGTGTGTAGATTTTCAAAACTATTATTATAATGTACGGGTTTACAGGTTTTGGTTTTCAAAGTGAATATGTTCATAATACTATCTCTATAGTACTAGTATCAAATACAATAGCCATTAGACTATGGTGAACTGGCAGGGTGGGCTGATTGTTCTCACCTTTTATCGAAGAATGCTCCAATAATTTGCTTCCTGATTGGGTTGTTGGCGAGGGCCGGCATGCTGTCCAAGTTTGCTCTACTGCAGGGCGACAAGAGAAATGATCATAAAACAGATACTACCACAGGCTGAATGTTATTTATAGGAAGTAATATGAACAATATGTTCACCTGGAGGTAAACTGTATATAGACATGTTCAATCTTTGTTCCCTGATTCTTTTTAAGGAAGGGAACATGTCATCAGTCAATGCCAGCACGCCAATTTGGCTTGTGTATTTGTTTAGACATCAGAGGGTGTGTGTGTACAGTTTGCGTCAGCTCTGTGTGACTTGTGCATCGACATATTGTATTTGAGTAATGTCTCTGTGTTTGCACTAGTTCAGCCTTTGTGTAACTATGTTGCTTGCTAGTTGTGTGCAAATGAACCACCATGCAGGTCATTTTCATGACTGCACAGGCTAAAACGTGTCTTTTAAAAACACAAGCAGCTGACCAGCAGAGCTCTGCAACAGGTGTTTAAAAGGTTGTACAGGTTTCTAAACATAATTGTTAATAACTGTTTTACCTTATTGTCTCTTCATTTCCGCTCAGCTGCTGGAATCTTTGGTAAAGGTTTTTGATCTGCTCGAATGAAACTATAAAGAAGCAAATAACAACAACATTAAGTACTGTTTGTCCATAGTACCCCCATAATTACTCCACACGCATCAACAAGCACTCCTTCAATTGTTTTCTAGGGACACTTTAATTGATATTATAAGATCATTATTTTTGAAAAGTTGTTTGACTTACTTTTAAAACAATGTAGGCTATTGGATTATGAATTAACAATGAAACATACTTTATATAAATGATCAATAGCAGCTCTACTATCAGTTTAATGACAACACCCTTTGTTTTACTGGGATTGTCTTTTCATGGATTCTTGGAATCATTAACTCTCTGTGTGTGGACTGGTGACCACAAAGGTTTACACTTCATAATCTGACCCAGCCTGGTCCCATATCGACATGTGTTTGTAATTTCTAATTGTTGCACTAAATACTTCTTTTTTATTTGTCCCTATTTCACCTTTCCCAGAGGGTGCTAAGTGTTTGCATTAGCAGCTGTGGCCGCTGAGTGTGTGGTGTAGAATATACAGACACAGTCTCATGTCGAAACACGTTGGTTGGCTACAGTGGGTGGTGTCTTTATCACATGTGAAGAATGAACACAATTGGCTACAAAGCAAAACAACAACAACACAGGTTGCTGTCAGTGCTTTACCAACAAGTATCGGCTTGCAAGTGCAATACACAATTTGATTAGAGTGTCAAGAACTAATTCCAGAGAGAAATGGGGTCAAAGACTCACCTTGAGGATATGAAAGCAATAAAAAAGTTCAAAGTCTCACCCGCATGTATCAATAAAGTTGGGCCCAGTCTGGTGTAAACCTTATCACTGCTACTCAAACTCTGCATAGCACTGCATGCAAACGTTTTCACATCAAGATCCTGCCCTTCCTTAAAATAGATCTAAACACTTCTGCTGTGTCGGTCTGCATGTTGTTTCGTTTCTTTATTTAACCTGTAACATCCCATAATGAGAGGAAGAGTAAGGTAGTTTATTACAACACAGCTCACCTCACAAATATCACCACACATTAATGAAGAAACGAAAATAGTAAAACCCTTCTTATAACTCTAAAAAATATCGATAAAGCACTGAGTTTAATTCATTTTATGAATATGAGATAATTCTGGTAAACCGTTCAATAATCAGGTTTCAATTGATCCAATATTGAATTATTTCCTGGATAATCCACATGGTTGTGTGCCATTAAACGTGACGATGTCGCACCAACAACGCCTCTCACTGAAACAACAGTTATAGAGTTTCCAATACAAAAGTTCCAAGAGGGTTTTCCTTTACTTACACCCAGTTTTGTCAGCCAGGTCCTGGTACTGGTGCTCAGCGCGCGTCTGCGAAGCTCCCATCGCTGCTTCTGTTCCCACCGTGCGTCAAGGCGCGTTTAAATGTGGTTCTTCTATCCTTCATACTGGCTCAAACTTCCTGGGCTTCCGCAGCTTTGACACACAGCTATCGGCAGATCAATGCAACTGCAGGCTGGAAACATACATCGGGGTCTGATGCGGTGCAGATCGGAAAACTCGCGCGCATGCTTATCTTGACCACTTCTTTATGTCAGTGATTTAAACTCGTCAACTGTTTGGTTTGTTGTATTTATGATTCATTACCCGTACATTTTCACTGTTGATAAATGCCCTGCTTTCAAATTATGTCTCCTGATTTTTTTGCAGGACATTGTTAATAGTAGGCTATTCATTGGTGGACATTAAATAAGATCATTTAGTTAAGCTCTGTACATTTGTTTGAGCTACTTTACTGTTATTTCCTGATACTTGGTCCACTGCAACCCAGAGGCAAGCCATTTTACCCAAGCGAATTTGTCTGATACGTTAAATTAATTTGAATATTTAGATTCAGATGAATAATACAAAATAACATCAAATAAAAATGCAGTATGAATACTGGTTAGGATAAACTTAGTCGATCCCTTGGTGAAATTCAAATGCTTCATGAAAGTTTATAGTACAAAGAAAAGCTCCTATTTCCAAGTGACACTAAGAGGACATTGTTGCATCAATAATTATATTTCAATTGAAAATATATTATTTTAAAAACGCTGTTGTGCAGAACGAGTACTTTATTTACTTTAACTAAATATTGCTTTTGTACTCACACTTACTTGAATTTACTGAATATTTAGACTTTGGTATTATTACTTTTACTTTAGTAAAGAGTACTTAATCCAATGCTGCTAGTTGTTGTGCATCATATAAGTAAATCAATGATGTTGCTCATTCAGCCCAGTTAAATAAGGCAGAGAGAAGCTTGAACACACTTGAAATGCTTTATTGATTTGAAATTTCCTCAAAGCACAGTCACTTGTATTTCAAGTCAGTGGTGTCCTTCTTTTTCATCAACAGATTGACAGCAGTGATGAGTCAAGACACCCTACATGTTTCACTTGTAAATATACAGGAACAAAAACAAGATAATTTAAAAATGTGAAAGGGAACTTCCATAAGTGCATGAAACTGGATGGGGAATCAAGAGTAGAAGTTCATTTACAAAGGTTTTGTCTTCATAGTCTTTTGAGTGGCACTGTAACTGGGGGTTTGGAGTAGATGCTGGGGGCTTATTTGACTGGTGCTGTATGCAGGAAGGGGTTTGTATCTCTGGTTTAGGGGGCATTCCTTGGTTAAAGGTAAAGATTTACAGTACCTGGAAACCCATCCTGAACTCACTCGTCCAGTTGTGTTTTTTTAAAAGGTGTTTTTGTAATGTTGAGTTTCAATGGTTTTCTTCCAAACCCATGACGACTGGATTTCAGTATCCTGCATCCTGGAAAATTAACATTGAATAGGCTTCAAAGCTTGATCTTTGTTTTCACAACAAATATTACAGCGTTCAACTTATGCTACTTGTTTCCATACTTTTTGGTCTTTTTCAACACTTTTCCAAAAATGTAAAAGTTAAAATAAATAATTTCAGACCTGTGGTTGAAAAACACATTTGTAAATAATTTCTTGTTGCACCGAATCAGTTTCTGAAAATACTGTACTGTATACTGGCTGGTTTTTACAAAAACCTCATCATTACACGTGTCCTGGTCTCTTACATGTGCAAAAAAGAGCAGCGAAGTGGATTGTGAGTTGAGAATGGGAGACCAGTGTTTGATTAGCAGGGTGTAGGGCACAGCTACATTGCTACATGGCCATGGCTTGTTGGTTGTTGGTTGTTTTGGTCTGCGGCAGGAGCCTGGTCCTGGGTCCCAGAGCCGGGCGTCAGTCTGTGGTAAAGATCCTGCACTGTGGCCAAAGTTTCCACCATGTCCTCTGGGTATCGTGTCTGCAGTTCTTCGTTGGCAAAGTAGTGGTCGTTGGCAAACTCGGAGAAGTATCGTCCCACCTCTGGGTGTCCAATCTCGAGGGGGGCCGAGTGAGGCTCCAGGTTCTCTGGGGGAACAGAAATTAAAAAGTGTCACATTCTGATATGAGAGAATGTGCATAAAGGTTACCATAATTCACTAAGTAGATGAAAGAAAATAAAGTCACCGCCATTATTTATATACATACCAGAGGCCTGTATTACGAAGCCGGATTTTCGCTTTGCGAGCTAACTTCAGGGAAAACACTGGGTTTCCAGTCCTACGACGCTGGTTCACTTCTTACCGGGCTAGATCTCCATGGTAACTTATGCTGTGCGGCTAACCTGCTCCGGAGCAGGTGAGGTTGCAGGCTAAGAGATCAACTCAGTGAAAGAACTGCCCGCTGACCAATCAGAGCTCAGTGTGCGGAATTTAAAGCGATCAAGTCGTATTACAGGAGAAAGGAAATACAGAAAAACTGCCGTTGCAGGAAAGACGGCCGGAAAAAATCAACTGACTGTGAGAACGTGAAAATTAATAGAATATCACCTCCCATCTTCAGAGCAATCTGACTATAATAACATTAGCGTTAAGAAAGCTTACATAAATATCTGCCACAACAAAAGTAACCGGATCAAAGTAACATTAAGTACAGTCCGCGGCATATCACATCATAATGTATCATATATTTCCTTATCTGAGTCAGCTGAGCCGTATCTGGCCGTGCAACACTCACAGTGTCACTGTATGCAGAAGTATTATTTTAAGCAACACATTAAGTTGACGAAACACTCGAGTCAAATGTAATTAAAGTCAGATCGTGTCTTAGACGGGGCAGTGATATCATAAACCTGTTAATGTACGCATTCAAACACTTTTTCTTTTACCAGCTGTATTCACCTTGCAGGTGCAGCTATGTGGCTTTTATCCTGGATAAAGTGTTTAAGTCATGGATGTTTAAAGTTTAACGTCTTCATATTTGACTAATATTATAGTTGAGTTTTCATTCAGGAAGTATGACGCGGCGCTGTCA
>NW_011349522.1:232092-244626 GCF_000735185.1 Notothenia coriiceps | reverse complement strand
CCATACTGCCCTCCAAACCCACGCTTATAGTCTGCAACACAACACACACATATATATATATATATACACATGGACATACACACACACACATACATATATATATAAACAGACAAACATATAAAGACAATGATCAGGTTATATTCAGGAATCCTGAAGTCAGATGTAAAACCTTT
This sequence comes from Notothenia coriiceps, assembly GCF_000735185.1. Classification (NCBI taxonomy): domain Eukaryota; kingdom Metazoa; phylum Chordata; class Actinopteri; order Perciformes; family Nototheniidae; genus Notothenia; species Notothenia coriiceps. The sequence goes on along the minus strand of NW_011349522.1, from coordinate 244,453 downwards.
TAAGACCTTTTTTAAGACCCTTTCCATACATTGTAAGACCTCATCGCCACTTTGAGTTTTAACCGGTTACCTTGGCGACACACTTTACCTCACATTGACTATATAGAGTATTGATTGTCCTTCCTCCTTATCTTCCAACCATTTGGACGCAGACTTGCATTTCCCCATAACGATGTTGTTTAACAACCGGCGTAAACGGACCTTCGTGCTATCAAGCAGTGAGCGTGCGATGTCCTGTTAAGATTACGTCAAATCCAACGGGATGCCATAAATAAACTACACAGAATCACACTACACACCTACGCAATGATTACATTCAGGCAGACTGTAGAATACAACCTCTCTGGACAATTTATATACTTATTGAAAACAAGCTACAAAATGTAATACCTTGGAAAATGCCCTTTAATACTTTTTGAGACCCCGCGGACCCCCTGATACACTAGACAGGCTTTTCAGTGACATGAAGTTAACATGTTATGGTTCTACAAAACCAGAGGGAAGAGCATCATTCTTCACGTGACGAATACATTATTAACAAATCTGAAGACATGTTCAAAGACTTTAAGCTAAACATTGAGTTTTTAATAACAATTGTACTAGATTTAGTCTTGGATTTAGTCTTGGATTTATTCTTGGGATTACTTTGTTTTCCACATGTTTCTTTATATTTGAGTCCACCATCCTAAAAAAAAATCCTGAATTTATCTAAAGTGGTTTATTGGATCAAGTGAGTTAGGGATTTAAAAAAAAAAAAGCCTTTGTATGCTTTCTTTTTGGGGATATACTGAATATTGGAAGTAGTTACAGTTGGATAAATAATAATAAATAAATAGACGTACGTGTACATTCACACGTACGTTTAATATCAACAGAATTGTATTCAAATACACAAAAAAAGGTGCTGAAGGAACTCCTTCCTGCCCCGTCAGAGACTTGATCTCAATGTCTTTATATCTCCTTTTGTCACTACTCTGAACAAAAGGATGAATACGGAGAAAATAGGTTGTGAAGGGATTGCAGCATCCTGTGGCCTTGACTATCAGATTTTATTACATGGCTTAGTTGAATACTCGATTCTGATTGGTCAATTCAGAACACGTGACACGTTGTTAATCCAGTAAGTACAGAACGCTGTCAAGCACTTATTGACCGTTGTTAAGGACGCTCACATCTGCACAAAGAAATTCGGTCGATTGAACTGTATACAGTTTGGCAGTTTGCTTTTAAAACTGGGACAAGAAAACAGCGGAGAAGTAACGGGGCAGAAACCCTCCTTTTTACACAGCGGTCCAGACAGACATCACACGGCCAAACATATTCAGTGTGCAGTTCCTTTGGCATCAGGGCAGGGATATCTAGATACTTTCCAAGGTTTGACATCATGAATTGTGCTACTTTTAAAGCAACCAACGATGTTTTCAAATCTGTAATCAAAAAGCTCCTCCTTCCTGCTGTTGCTACGTAGTTCAAACGGTAACAACGGACTATTTTTCTTAGCGGATGCATGTCATTTTAAATCAATAATAGCCTACTATTTTTTCAATCAATAAAAACATTTAAATTATTATTGGGAGTCATGTCGTTACTTTGTTGAGAATGTGGCCTTGTATGTAATAAGCATTACAATTATGGGGTCGCTGCACATTATCCCTTACATACGATATAGAAAGTTAAAAAGTTGCACACCACACATTTGTTCTAATAAAAGGATCCTTGTGATGTTAGTAGGTCAGCACAGTAACATGATAGGAGTCCACTTATTATAAATTGGTCTGAATGAAAGCTTCAGCTAACATTCAAATATAAATCTGAGCTGCGGTTTCACTTCCTCCATCAGAGCTTTGTTTTAACCGCAGATTGAGGAAGTGAACTTTTGAACGAAAACATCCGAAACCACAATACAAACCACATCAGAGCAGAGGAGGAACAAAGGTTTTACAGAGAGTAGCTACACTGAAAGCAGAACACATTTAAGATACCCTCCTCGTTCAAAGTTCTAGCAAAAGTCAGATGAGGGTTTGATGTGAAACAGCTTAAATAGAGAAATGTAGAAAACAGCTGTTCAACAACAAAATATTAGGATGTACAGAGCAGTAAGTCTGAACGACATTTTTAAAATGACATTGCGCTAGTCTTTTGAGCAATGTATAACAATAGAAAAAAGCTAAAGGAATTTTAAACGGGTGAAGACAAAGTGTGTGTTGTTGGTTTTTCTGTAGCCTAAACCGTTTTTGTTCTACTGATATGTTTATTTTGCTCTTCAGTGTTTATTTCCTGTTCCACGCCCAGTTTCTGGCTTTATTCAACAATTACAGAAGCCTGCTTTGGATTTTTGATCAACTGATGAAGGATAACTGAGATTGGTAGTGGTTTAAATGTCTCATTAGCAGAACATGTGTAAAATAACAAGCTGAAAAATAAGTAAAGGATCTTCTATCAGACCTGTCTTGTGGAGTAGTCACGGATAACGTTTTCCTTTTGCATCAAGCTAAAAAGTTGTAGCATGGCATGTTTGAGTTAATTCACCTCAGTAGACCACGTCCTGCCCACGGTGCAAAGTTGAAACTAAAATAGGTTATCGTGCAGCCGAACAGTCTGAAAACACTCTAGCCAATTTCTCCATTGTCTGTAATCTGATACTTCTAACATCCACTTGCCATTCCTGATTTGTTTTTACCTTTCTGGGACTCGTGCTGCTGCAGTTTCTCCTGGTGGTCCCATCCCAGCGCAGACTTGTCCTGTCTGTCCGTCTGCACACCAAACTTCCCTCCAAAGCCCTTCACATAGTCTACAGACACAGACAGACAAAGAGACAGATGAGTATTAAACCATCATTTGTTCCACAATGCAATGCCCCATCTGTTTTTTTAAAGGAATTATCTCCAAACTAGAAAGACTCAAATGTATGCAACTCATGTCTCTATAATGGACGGTTTGTATAGCTTCATATGATGAATATTTTGTATAAATATCCCATGTTAACATATTCAAAGCTTCACTTCAATCACTTCATGTTGTGCTGAGGCGAGTGCATGATGTGCATATTTAGAAACAACCCATAATTCATGTATGCAGTATTGCAACTTTGACACAACACTAGCAGGCCTGTTATCAGAGCACGTGACCCAGTTATCACATATGCAAATCTAGGAGGCAAACACAGCCCGGTGCATTGTGGGGAATTTTTGAAGTCAACTGCTTTTGACAGCAGCCCGTATCTAAGAGCTGCAGTAAAGGCTGAACAGGTGTGTCGGACAAGAAGCTGCAGGTAAAGCAACGAGGAGTTCAGACCGTCTGGACTCAAACAATCACTTCAGGGATCAAATGTTAAATACCAACTATGTGCAATATATATATATATATATATCCTGGCTGCTAAATCCTCAGAACTGTTACAGGGTGTGTATTTTGTAAATAGTGTAACTTTTTTGATTATAACTTTTTTTGAATCTTTATTACTTTTGTATGCATGCTTTAGTTAACATTAAGCTGTCTCTTTTCTGCTGTAACAACGTACATGTCCCCTCTGAGGGACTAATAAAGGTATCCTGATTCTGAAATCAAACTGCAACAAACATGCTGCACCATTCGTTTTGGTTTTTACTCAGTAGGGAAGGATCAAATATATATAACCAGTGGAAAGGAAAACAATCCAAAGTGCTTTTCCCCACTGTCACTGCAACTGAAGGCATTAGACATGAAACACATTACCGTCAGTAATCAGTTTGTTATCAGTGGGTTTACATCACATGCTGTTTATCATTAAATGAAGGTGTTTTGCTTATTAGGTGCAGTTTGTTCCTGTGTGCACCAACCTGTCTGGGACTCGTGCTTCTCAGTTTTTCCCTGGTACTCAAAGCCCATCGCGCTCTTGTCCACTTTGTCGGTCTCAACTCCGAACTTTCCTCCAAAGCCTTTAGTGTAATCTGAAGAGGAGAGGAAACATTTAAAGTGTGCACAGGAAGAGGAGAAGCAGATCACATCACACATATGGGGTGTTTCTCAATGTCAAGGAAGGCTGCTCCAGAGCCACTATTTCAAGGATGCTACGTCATCGAATCCCGCCGAAGGACTGTTCCAATGTCCAGGATGCTTGGAATTCTACCGAGGACTGAATCCTTCGTTGCGGGAAATTTCGAGGATGCACCAGTGGGTGTTTCTCAATGTCGAGGACGCTTCCTTGGTAGGACATGTCCCTCCGAGTCAGGTCCTTCAGAAGCGAGGCAAGAATCCTTCCTAGCCTCGGAAAACGAAGAATGGTGGAACAGGCTAATAGGTGTGCGTCATAGGAGAGGCCCCGCCTTTAATGGAGCGCGATTTCCGCCAAAGATTTGGGAAATTGGTCCGTGCGCAAAGCATTGTGGGGATTTTAAGACAGGAGGATACACATGTGCAGCCTCCTCCGCGGTCTTAAAATCCCCACAATGCTTTGCGCACGGGCCAATTTCTCAAAATCTTTGGCAGCAAATGTAAGGCGGGGGCCTCTTATATGACGCACACTTGCTAGCCTGTCCCATTCTTCGTTCCCCGAATGAAAGGAAGGATTCTTGCCTGGCTTCTGAAAGAACTGACTCGGAAGGACATGTCCTACCAAGGAAGCGTCCTCGACATTGAGAAACACCCAGAGTCTGGAATCTGAGGAGGAATTTATTCAAAGATTTGTATCAAAGAAATGCTGACGAATTTCCGAAAAGACTCCCAACACGTTCAAACATCCATTGCCTACAGCACAAGGGAACCGGAGGGGCTACATGTGACTCGTTTCAGGGTTTTAGGACTCAATCCTGCACCACTTTTCTCCAGGTTATTGGGACAAACCTGTCTGGGACTCGTGCTTCTCAGTTTTTCCCTGGTACTCAAAGCCCATAGCGCTCTTGTCCACTTTGTCGGTCTCAACTCCGAACTTTCCTCCAAAGCCTTTAGTGTAATCTGAAGAGGAGAGGGGGTGGGAGAAACATCACAAGTTCATAAAGGAAGGGGAGGAGCACCAACAAAAGTTTCTCTCCCTGTGTAACTGCACTGTCGACATAAAATGAGGTGGATCAATAATACTTTACATTATGTCCCGTTTATCTATCTATCATGGCAACACTTCCCTTCTGTAAGAGGGCACATTTTGACATTCACCACGAGAGAGCCCAATTTCATATGAAAAAAATGAGCATATTTCACAATTGTATATCTGCTGTTTTAGAAAGAGAACAAATACGTTAGGTGAAAGAAAAGCTTAGGGGGGACAAACAGCATGTTTAAGGGGAACAGTAAACTAAATAAAAATATCCCATGGGCACTTCCAAGTCTTTGCCAAGCACCTGAAACCTGAGATGATAAGGGAGGAACACATTAAAATATGGTAATAAGTCCAGAAGGTCTCCCATGTTCTTAAAGTCCCGCGTCCCACATCTTACAAACATTATTATAAGTAGGGCTGCACAATTTGAATAACGTATTGTGATTAACTTGAATGAAACTGCGATATGATTTGAGATATTAGATAGAATGATCATTTCCTGGAAAAACTATTCACATTATCATAACGAAATATATATAAATACATTTAAAAAGACACCAAAAAAGTCTGTTTTCTTAAATCTGTAAAATACATTTGGGAAGTCAGGACTACAGCTCCGAGATCATCCATCCAGATATTTTCACACATTTTGCCTTTACTAGATATTGTGCTTAAGGACATTTGGATATTGGATTTATTGTGATACATTTTAAATATTTGTGCAGCCATAGTTATAACAATGTTTTTACACTGGAGGAAAAAACACACCACAAATGCAACTGAGAGAAAAAAGCATAATAATAATCTAAGACATGGTTTGCAACATTTTATAAGCAAGCTGAGGCTGAGGACTGAAGGAGGAGGGAGAAATGCAAAACAACATTTATCAGGATCTGCATGGAGCTGTGAGAGAGAGAGAGAGAGAGAGAGAGAGAGAGAGAGAGAGAGAGAGAGAGAGAGAGAGAGAGAGAGAGAGAGAGAGTGTGTGTGTTGTGGTGTGTCCCAATCAGGCGACGTTCCCCACGTCTCTCCAGGTGTTAATAGGACAAACCTTTCTGGTTCGTGTTTCATCGGTTTTCCCCTGGTAATCGAAGCCCATGGCTGCTCTGTCCACGCGGGTCTGACTGACGCCGTATCGCCCCCCAAACCCCAGAGTGGTCTACACAGCACAAGCAGAGGGAGGGGGTCAAAGGTCAGGGTGAAGCCGCATGAAGCAGTGGTCACGAAGCAGCGGCCCAATTCCAAACTCCTTGTTAACATTAAAGACATCTTTGTATGTCTCAATTAAAAAGGTAGGATGTGCACATGACCAATGAGGGCACGAGATAAGTTTGTGCACAGACAGGCAGGTAGGCCATCCAGTTATTTTACCGGGCCGGCTCAGATGATTGGTCGTGCTTTTTACTGCGCTACGGCTTCCACAGATGACATTTTTTATGTATTTATTGTCAAAGTATTTAATATATTCATTGCTATCGGGACGTTAAGAGCATTCCATGGAATATAACAAGTGTTTCTGAAGTGGATTACCTACCCCACCTTTAACTGAACCCTTAGCGAAAGAGCAGGCACAAGAATTGGCAGTAAATACCAAAGTAGTCTGTTCCATTATTAACTTCTTATCATGTAATAAATAAACAACAAAGATGGTAATCTGCATGATATGTTATCCAAACTAAAAATTGTTGAAATAATCAGACAGGTATATCGGTCAATTTGATCCAGACGTGAACACTATAAGCGGTTTCCACTGTATTACCAAATGTGTGTCTTGTAATTTACAAAAATGCTAAAACTGCTAAACTAGTGACTCTACTTTGAAATTTCATTTGATTAGTTCCATTATTCTCCTTTTGTCATACATACATGTTTATTTGTATCTTATCTAGTTTAAACCAATGTTTAGACTGATGAAATAAATGTTTTGGGACCATTTAATAGATTTGTTTTCAGGTATTTGGTTAGTTTTGGAAATGTTGCTGTTTAACAAACAAAAAAACTCTCTTTGAATCTAGATGCAAAGAGAGTAAGATACATTTGAAATCCTTTCTGTTTAGTGTCTCTATTCTCAGCTTCAGATAGCTTATCATGGTGCCCCGTTTCACGTATCTCTATTCTGTCTTGGGATCATTGTTGCATTTTGAACTGTTTGCCTAACATTCGCTGCTGTCATTATCACACAATCATGTCGTGCTGTTTTTAAGTCCAGAAGAAGGATATCTGCACTGCTGTCAAACTGAGACAGCACTGAGGAAACGTTGGAATTGGGCAAATGATCCTCAACTGTGCGCAGGTGATGAAGGCAACACAAAGGTGATGACAGTACGGGGAAAGCAGCTTTAGAAATACTCAAAGCGCAAAGAAGCCACGGTTCATACTGTACACTCGCAGTGTGGAAGTAATACGAGTTGTTTGGTTTGGCTCTATTCCAGCACATTGAAGGTCACAGAGACGTTAAATAAATACTTCTCCCATAATCTTTTTTCCCTGTGAAGTCTTGAGAGAAATAGAAATAATTCAAGGTATCACCATTGTGTTATTTGTGGGGGTGAAGTATTCCTCTACCACACTAAAACACCTCTAAAGCTGAAAGTTAGCAACTCAATCGTCTTGCGCTGAAGTATAGAGCAACACAATACGTGTGCTACTGTCATAACAATTAGAAACTGCACTTCAACGTCTATTAAAAGACAAATCAACACCAAACATAGTTCTGTCTGTACAGGAGCGTCCTGGCTGAGCAGAGTGAACATGGCCGACAGCCAATCGCTCATCAAACTGGAAAAAGTCTCCTGCAGGCAATTTAGAAATCTATGGCTGTTAGCTAAACCTAAATGGATAATACAAATAAACAGATGAAATGAAGTGGAAGTGAGTTCTACACTTCAGGTGATCTGAGGCGGAAGAAGACGTGCACAAAGACAACCCTTACCTTTCTGAGACGCGTGTTTCTCCGTCTTCCCGGCGTACTCAAACCCAACAGCTGACTGCAAAGAGAGAGGGAGAAGACACTCAGTTATTAATATTAACTTACTGACGGTTTACCCCTCGTCACGCTCCACTGCAGTTAAACTCTTTGGATATACAAAGTGACACTGAGGTAAAGCAGTCTTTATGTCCCTTGCATACCTCGTTGTAGTTGTTGTTTAACACAACAGTGAAAAGCTCTTGATATTTGAATCTAAATGTTGGCTTTGGAAATCTTTTACTAGGACTGTATAGAAGCTTTTTTCATAACGTACACATATGATTAGATATATCAGTGTTTCCCCTACCATTGTCTTGGCCAACGGAGCCCCGCACCCCCCCTGAATTCAAGGTGTTTAAAAGGTGTTTTGTTTTTTTATATATATCTACTGTCACTTTTAACATTGAACATGTGCTCTTTTATTAAATTAACCAAAACGCTTTCATTTGAAGTTGTGAGTTTAGTGTTTTTGACCCTAAGAAACACTGATGCATTAATCAATAACAATAATCCACAGCTCCTCTCTCTGCTCCAGAGGATTTAAAAAAGATATACCCCAATGCCAGCCCCCCCCAGGCAGCACCCCCCCAAAGCAGTAAACCTAGGGGAAACACTGTCTATCAACAGTCAAATGCTATGCAGCTTGTTTCACCCACATCCATTCAGTGCGTTTAAAGCAGGTTTTTCTGCCCAGTTGCAGATCAAATGATGCTGCACTTGTATTATCAGTATTTTTCACACATTTACACTGTAATAAAATAAATGAGTGCTCTCCTGTTTGCCATACAAGTCGACATGCACGTCTATTCACTCACAGACAAGTCTACGGACAACCTAAATAGACAGTTTCTATGTAAAAAATGACATTTGGTAAGCTTTAAGAGGCAATCAGGTACAGTAGTTACTTCATCATCAGCCACATTATGAGCAGCAGTAGCTCAAAGGGACTTAGTTTGGGAACTGTAGGGTCGCCGGTTCAAGTCCCAGAACGAGCAAGTACTGCTCAATGCATTTATATGTTCACTTACTCTGATATTTTAACCTTGGATGTATCTGAGTTTTATGTGCTTGCCTCCATATTTAATATAAAAATGTAAAAAGATGGCTGCCGTGTCTTTTGCAACTCTGCCTTTTTCTCGCTTTATTTCAATGTTTGTTTACTTTTCGTTGTGTGCTTTTATCACTTGTATAGAGACTCTGATGGCACTACTTCTATTCTATTCTATTGTATTCTTGCACTGTTGTATCTGTTTTATTGTGTTGCACTGTTGGAGGAGCCTATGACCTAAGATTTGCATCGACATAACTAAACTGTAGCTATGTACGAATGGCAATAAAAGCCTTGAATCTGGAATATGTTAGTCTGTAAGCTGCCATGAAATAAAGGCTTTCTAACTGAAGTACCTGATCGACGCGGTCCGCCTGGACTCCGAACTTCCCTCCGAAGCCTTTAGAAGTGTCCGTCTGGGAGCAGTGCTTGGACAGCTTGCTCTGGTAGTCATGACCCACAGCGGACTGAGAAGAAAAACACCATTTCAACACATAAGGAAGGCAGTGAGCGAGGGGACACTGGAGGAGGGGAGGGGTCAGGGAAAGAGCAGTGGAGCTGGAAACTGAGGAAGTGGTGACACCTGACTCATCACAGACTAACAGTGTGTGGAGTAAACAGCGCACGGTCATCACATTCAAGCTGCAGTGACCACGGCACAGAGATTAACGAGTGGGAAACAGCCAACACACACTCAGCCTGTTCACACACACACACACACACACACACTGAGAGTATTAAAGGTCCCCTATTATACTGTTTTTCATCAACATATATTATAGGTCTCAGATATATACAGAACATGTCTCTGAAGATTGAACAAAACGTAGTTAGAATTATGTCCCATGAATTTCATATACAATATCAAACCTAAGGATTGAAAAACAGATGATAGGGTAGTAATTTCCCACCAAAAGTGACATTCATTACAAAAGAAAAACCTGCCTTTGATATTAAGTGTAATAAAATGATACAAGTTAGACTTAAATGAAATTACTGGTATACTCTGGCAGTGGGGAATTACATGGGGAAAATCTTCCCTTCTATACCAGTAAACAAGACCCTTACAGTAAAAGCTCGGACTCTGGACTTTTTGTCAGAGCCCCAAATTGTCCAATTTTTTTATACATAGTCTTTGACCAAATAATGGTCCATCCTACTGTGCACACTCCTTAAACTGAACCACAGCACCACGTATGTACTTTCATTTTAAACCTTAAGTGTCTATCGCTTGGTAAAATTCTTTTGATTTTATTGTATTTTTCTTTTTTATTGGTCTGAGGAAACGGGGAGGTTGACTCCTCAACAGGAACAGGAAAAAACAATGAAGTTCGCTATTTTTGATAATTATAAAAACCTGCGGGAGCCGAGCTCAAGTCCCGCAAGGCTCGACTTTTAAGCCGTTCTGCAGGGGGATCGCCTTTGCGACGACCGTTCTATATTTGATCTTATATTCTTGTAATTTTTTATATTTGACTTTTTGTAAAATTTTTTAGGACAGGTTCTTATTTTCACGTACTACTATTTCGTTTTGTATTTATTCTATGTATTCATCGTCCAATCTCAGACCATATATGTATACCCATTCTTATCGATCTATAATGTCATACTTGTACTGTCCATACCATGTCACACATTTTGCTATACCTAGTGTTATATAGTCTGTAAATTTCCGTGCCACAACCTCTTAGTCAGGAACGTACTTCGTCTTTGTTGGTTATTTTGTGAGTTATTATTATTACTGAAATAAATCATATCGTGGTAAGTGTCTTTATTTTAGGTGTCACCTTATCACGTTATCTCGATATATGTTCATAACCATTTATAGTAATATAAGCTATTTATTGAACATTCAACTTGGCCTACCTACAAATACCTACAAGAAAAGTTTCAAGTCCGCCAACCTGTTCGAAAACCTACACCCTACTTTTGTACACTTAGTTAGATTTACACAGAAGGATTGAACAAAGGAGGAACCAAATCATAGTTGGCGTGACGCACTCCGCCACAAGGTGCCTCGTGTGGAGAGACTCCTTCTTCCTCGCCCTGTGGCTCGGGTTTCGTAGCTGCCTATGCCGCCCGTTCAAGCCTCAAGTCGTTCTGCCGTACCTGTTCCACTCTCCCTCAGTGTTCCGTCCTGACATTACCAAACGACCTAGATGTCATACCCTTCCTTCTATGTAAGACAATGTTCAAGTTTATAATTATGCTATGCTATTATGAAATTACGCCAAGTCTAGTTCAGACTTGACACTGAACGTAGGGTTGTCGAGGGTACACATTGTAGGTTGTCTGTTTTGTAGTTCCCTGTGTTATGTACTGTTTATTTTGTTCTTTGTAAATTGTCTTGTCGCTGCTAGCTGACTCTCATTTGGGACGAGTTTCTCGGAAGTCCAACGTAAACTAGACCTAAGTCGAGACACAAATGACACCCTAACTGACCTTCAAGTTTCCCTACGAAGTTTCCTACGAAGTCAGACTGAAAATAACTTAGAGGAGGTAATCTATATCTCAAAGTATAAGAGACAAGTCTTGACCGAAACCCAGGGCTCTACTACTAACGACTTTCGGAGCGCTCCAATATATACTATTAAGTAGGAGTGTGTGCAGAGGATAAACTCGTAGTTAGGTGAAGAGGTACCAGAGAAGATGTTAGTTGTACACAGGGGAGAAGGAAGTACAGAGAGATGTAGTTCGTACACAGTGGTAGAGAAGTAGCAGAGAAGAGGTAGGCGTTCACACAGGGAGAAGAAGGTACACAAGAAGATGTAGTTGTACACAGGGGAGAAGAAGTACAGACGAAGATTGAGTGTACACAGGGGAGAGAGGAGTAGGTGGCCAGAGTCACGATGTAGTTGTTACTACATGGGAGAAGAAGGTACAGAGAAGATTGTAGGTGGTACTACGGGGGAGAATCGGAATGACAGCGGAAGATGTTCAGTGTGTCTATGACAGGGAGAATGTAAGTACAGAAGAAGGTATGTAGTCGTACACAGGGATGAAGGAAGTTACTTAGAGATGATGTAAGTTGTGACGACAGGAGGAGTAGAAGGTACATGAGAAGGAGGTAGTTGTACACAGGGGGTAGAAGTTAGCAAGAAGATTGTAGTTGTACACAGGGGAGATCGACCGTTTCTCTAGATTTGTGACTTTGCAAAGGATCCTGTTTCTAAGGTAAGGAAATAGACAGGACTATTGTAAAGGATATTTTTGGGACAGACTTTTATAGTCGACTATCTGAAAACCGGTGAGGAATACTACAGTATTTGTTAAAAACTGAACAATCTTTGGTATATCGGTTGAGTGGTCGGGGTTCCATTGTGGGGGTCTC
>NW_011349522.1:228449-229410 GCF_000735185.1 Notothenia coriiceps | reverse complement strand
ATATTCCAATTACTTGTATATAGCCTCTTATTGCACTATTTAGCTGTGAATTTTATTTCTGTGAATGGTGCTATACTAAATAAAGTCATTATTATTATTGAGTGTTTTATTGGTTGTTTCTGCTTCATGCAAGGACTGATTCTCCAACACCGTGCCTTTAAATGTCTGATATATTGTGATCCATATCGTTTTACACACTGTACCATACCTGTCATGTTCATACTGTAATATCTAGCTATTCTTACCCATATGTATATACCAGACTCTAACCTGCTACTTATGTATCTTATTTATGTTTTGCTTTATCATCATGCACTTTTATTCTTGGACAGGATTTTTTAAAATGTTTTTCAGTTTATATTTTTTAATGTTCTTATATTCTAGTTTATATCTTGCCAGCAGCGTTTCCGCTAGGGGGACGTCTTGCCGAATTTTCAGCTCGGAACGCCCTGAACTCGAGCCGAGGGCGTCCAAAAATATTAATAGTTTTTATCGCTTGAAGTAACAAAAAAGGACAAGGACATCCCTCAGTTGGAGGGGCAAAGGAGTCTGGTGGATTCCTTTTCGGGTATTGAAGATCGTTTCCCCGACATCCGGCGTGTCCTCTTTACACGGATAACACGGAACGTGCGCGATTTGGACGCGTATGAGCGGTGCCTAGTGGAGGCACGGCGCTTGTTGAGCTGCGGAGCACCGAGTCCTCGCAGCGGTGCCTAGTGAGGCTCCGTGGTAAAAACTGTGTGTAACAGGTGAAGCAGTCGTTTTGAGGAGGCCGGTAAACGGCAGGTTGCACTTTAAGAGAGCTGTAGCCAAATATGTGCCGGTCTCACCAACGTAAGAGAAGTCCTATAAGGGGTGACGGTCTCATATGGTCATAAATCAAGCACTCCGCCCCTCCCCGACCCCCGGCTCTCTCTCGGGTGAGACCCCTCTCAGTCTCCCTTGTCTGGTCGATTAAACA
>NW_011349522.1:228150-228433 GCF_000735185.1 Notothenia coriiceps | reverse complement strand
CTGCTTTATTTTAACTATATATTTTTTCTTTTTATGTTATTTTAGTTTTCTTAAAATGGTTCGCTATCTGTGAATTCCAAATTTTACTTTCATGTATGCACCACGACACCAAGTCAAATTCCTCACACGTGTCAACCTACCTGGTAATAAACCAGTTTCTGATACATATTTTTTTAACCTGTTAAACCCCGAGACTGTTTTTCAGGTCTCAGGCTCGAAAATGACATTCCCAGAACAAATGACCATATCTTCCCTTCTAAAAGGGGTACATTAATCATCTTTA
>NW_011349522.1:221698-228110 GCF_000735185.1 Notothenia coriiceps | reverse complement strand
TTCAGATTGAACATAGTAAAATAATGTGAATTATAGTTTCCGTCCAAAAAGAAAACATTACTTACAGTGAAAACCACCCTTTAATGATGGGATAGTAGACAAAAAGTTAGGAATCCAAACTATAACATATACTTTAAGTACCCTGTATTAAGATTGATGCAAAACAAGTTAAANGTCAGAATCAATATAGATGTTTTTTTATTTTAAAGTAAATTCAGATTGAACATAGTAAAAAAATGTAAATGATAGTGTCCGTCCAAAAAAAAACATTACTTATAGTGAAACCACCCTTGAATGATGGGATCGGAGACTAAAAGCTTTAGGAATCCAAACTTAACATATAATAAGTACCCTGTATCAAGATTGATGCAAAACAAGTGACATTTGACCTTTTTAGAGAGGTTTAGGAACAAAGTTGGGTGCATTTGCCATATCTCTGGAACCCATTGGTCGATTTTGGTGATTGACACCTCTTTGAACCGTTAGAGCCAATAGAATCGAGGGGGAGTTCCTAAATCCACCTACACGTTACCATGAGGAGTGAGAGTGATGCACACGCAGTTTGCTCAAACCGAAAGCTATGTTACGCTCTGAAAACTACGTTATAGCCATAAATATGATGATGGATTGAAGTTGTGTGTTGTCTTTGCTGGCTTTCGTTGCCGCGAGTTTTGGTCGCTCAGTGATGATACTTATACCATTGGAATCTGTGGAATCTCAGCTTTCATATGATATCTTATTTGTGCAGAACCGATGAAGTATAACATATTCATACCGCGAGTTCTGTGCTAAGTGCGTTAGCATTTTTTCGCTTAGTGCTAATTCAGAGGCTCGGCGTTGGACTTGTGTTTTGTTTCTGTAAAATGGTTCATATCGTCAGGCAGCTGACTTTCTTCCCGTTAAGTGGGTATGACACATTCATAGTTTGTTAAATGTTAAGAAGCCCTCAGACGCTGTTTCTTTCAAGATGTTGCGGGCTTAACAGGTTAATGTACTTTAAATCAAATGCAAGGTCTAAATTCAATGTTAAGAGAAGAATGATTGTCTTTCTCACTCTATGGACTCCTGATGTCCCGAGCCCTCCACCGTCTTGGCCCCCCAGCGCTGCTCCCTCTCCGACACGTCATTCTACAAATCCAGGAAAAACACATTTTAATGGCAAGGGAAGGACATGGAGACGAGACGAGGACTCAAAGAGGAAATGGAGGAAGGATAAAGTGTGCGTTGTTTACCTCAAAGTCGGGGTCCGTCTCCCAGTCGTCCCCTCCGTCGTCTTGTTGCGCAGCCTTAACGGACTGTCCTGCTGATGCTCTCCACATCTTCAATCTTATACACACTGAAGAACAAGAAAATATATACTTTATACGGACGGAGGGATACGATTTTCTGAAGCTAAAGAAAGCTGCGAGATAGTGGACGTTGTGTTTCGAAGTTTAACTGCAGCTTTTTACCAATTATTCAATCCATTACTCCCGTGTTTCAAGATGGCCGTTTGTGCTCAACGTTGGCTGTTAGCTCTATTTCAACATTAATGAGCATGTTTTGAGAATTTCAATATTTTATTTTCAATGTTTTTTTTCCCATTTGGAAGTGGAGTGCCTTGGATCTTTTTTACTTTGTTTTTGACCGGATTGGTCGTGGAGCTTTTTTTTCTTTAAATTGAAGCACTTTTTAAGGCACCTTAATTAACAACTTCCATCCTGTCAAAGCCTTTATTATCTAACTATATATGAAAATGCAAACAATATATAAATTGATTAACAGAAATTATTTGTAGCACAGCAATAAATGTATATTGTGATTTGATTATTTGACCAGCCGAGACTTAAATGCATGTTTTGATTATGAATATTACATTTTAAGTTAGCTCAGGTCGACAGAATTGTTTCAATTTCAATATTAAAATATGTATTTTTCACTTTTTTCTTCTAACCAAATAACACTCTGGAGGTTTCCTTTTTTTAAGTTGACTTATCAATTTGTCTAATGTAGATAAATAAATGTTTTTGATGAGTCATTTACCAATCAGAAACTACCATCACTCATGAGGATTTAAGAAAGACTAACTTTGGATGATCCAAACATAATTTAACAAATCAAACAGTGAACTTAACAAAAAAAGGAACCAATAAAAATAATGATTATACTGTTTATTAAAATGACATTTTCTTTTTAACAAACTAAAGTATAAGTACTGTGCAACTTTTGTGATTTGTTTGCTGTGCCAGTTGACGGTATGTTGTATTGAAGTCGGGCCACCTTTTCTCCTGACTTACAGAGCCATGTCTGCTCACAGAACAAAGATTTTGCTGGATTTCAATTCAAACAGCTGACTGCACCTTTGATATACAGCAACTTTCCAGGCGCTTTTTTCCCATGTTTCTCCGGCTTTGATGCTGAATCTGTACCAGCTGCTTTCATGGTGAATCACCCTAACCATGCATGTTAACTGAGATGCTGCAGAACTACATGAACAGTGTGGTTTGTTTCTCAGTAATCTCAAGTGACATGGCAACAAAAGCTTTCTGTAATAATCCCAATTCCTGACTCAGCAAAATGTGGGCAATCAGCATCTGTGTTCAATCTGAGTCTGCAGGAGACGTGGCTGCTTCACCTCCGGAGAGAAATCAGAGGAAACGTCCCCAGACCAGGAAGCAGCGGCCTGCGAGTCCTAACAACGTTCAGTATGTGAAGGCAGGAGGATCTTCCACAACAAAACCACACCCATAACTCAAAACCCAGATATCTGAGCAGGCAGGAGGAGCAAAAAGTGCCTTAAAGTGTAAATAAAGCCTGGATAACAGGCAGAATTAGGTTAGACCAATGATTGATAAGTATTTCCATTCAATTCTGCATACACTTCTACTTCACTACACTTCAGAGGCACACTTTATACGTCATACTCCACACTCACAATGACATGATATGTTTGTATGATATGATGTAGTACTGTAATCAAACATGCTTTTTTTAAAGTAACTAAAATTGCTCCACAATGAAAAACTACAATATTTAAATGACATGGCAGAAATGACACAAGCATCTGGACAGACAGCAGAGCTCCTTCTCAAACAGACTTATTCAGCTCTGACGGATACAGGAAAACCATCCTGCCAACAGCAATAAACATGTGAAAGATTCCCAAATTGGGATCAATGGAGTAAATATTATATGACATGTATTTGTAAGTGATAAAGAAAAAAGGAGTAATGTTCTATGATACAGTGAAACGAGCCCATTAAATTCATTTGGCTGCTTATGTCTGTACTTCTACTTAAGTGTAGTGGTGAAACGAGGACTTTTAATTATAATGTATACAGCATTATAAAACCATAGTATTTCTACTTTTACTTAAGTATAGGCTCTGAGTACTTAAGAGTCAGACCCATGAATTATCATTGTTTCCGTGTCATTGAATACCTTTACCTTAGCTTAATGTTAGTGAGCTTCAATCACAGTAGGTCAAGCCACATGCATTAAAGCACTATCATCTCCTTACATGTTAATTAAACCACTTTCAATGATAAAAACGCAGTTTAATAAGCATTTCGTTTGGGGTTTTCTGACACATTTCTCAGCGTGTCTGCGTCCTAAGGCTGATTAACAGGCTTTGGAAACAGGATGTACACCTCGTAATTAATTATGTGGACACATGAGGATTGAAATGTGAAGTGAACAGCGGAAAATGTGCTTTATATAGCTTCAAAAAATGCGGTAGTGGTAACATTAGCTGTGGTATTTCCTGTTCCAATTGTCCTAGTTAGCTAGCAGGCTAAAGCTAACATGGAATGACTAACTGACTCAGCGCGAGCGTGGCGACGTTTTTCCACAGGTATATTTTAATCCTCCAACTGAAGTGTTAAAATACTCACCGTCTACAAAGGTAGATCCGACCTGCGTCTAAGAGGAATATTAAAATATCCCCCTGGTGGATGTAGTTCCTTCACACCTCAAGCGTTGATGGAGAAACTGGGATCTCTGCTGGCTCTCACTTCCGGCTCTCCCAGACGTGATGACGTCACACGTAGGCGGGGCACGTACAAATATCTACTGCAATAATGTACTGTAGTCAGCATTAGATAAGGCATCGTTTTTCCAGTGGTGGAAGAAATATTTAGATTATTTCCTTTAGTGAAAGTAGTAGTACCAATCATAGGGGACGCTGGGGACATGGCCAATGTTGTCCCCACACTTTTTTAAAGTATAACTTACAAATGTTTTGAAAAATAGCATTCACAAAGACATGTAATAAACAAGAACATTAGTTGAGTGTCAAGATGTGCATTTGTTCGACCCTCGGAGGTGGGGGGTGTCCCTTTTAGGCTGACAAAGACACAAATCTCTCAAACATGTAACAGCAAACAGAAATTCTTTGTCCGAATTAACACAATATTTTTTTATTGTTATTTACATTTTTTTTTGTTGCAAAACATTTTACATTTTTTTTCAAGTGTTATGTAATGTTTAAGAAAAATAATGGATTTATTTATTATTTGTATCACTTAATTTTTTGTTTGTTTTGTTTGTGTATTCAAATAACATGTTATAACATATATTTTTGCAAGTTAGTTTTTATGATTGTGTGTTAAATTATTATTTTATTTATTTCATTATTATTTTATGAACTTGATTATTATTTTGTTATTTTTTGATAATAAGACAATAAGATAGCTATTAGATAGTTAGGGTTATTAGTATTTTAATAATTATTTTTTCTTACTATATGTTTTTTATTTTCTTATTATTATTATTATTATTATATTTGTTATTATTTTGTACTCTGTACACCTGCTTGCCCTTTTAGGTGCCATCTAAGAACACTTATTTTTCCAAGCTTCGAGTGATCACTTTATGCCATCTTGCTTTCTATATTTTCATTTCATTTCAAACCTTCATTTAACCATGCAGGTAGGTCCCATTGAGATCATTGATCTCTTTTTCAAGGGAGACCTGCAGCAAGTAGGTTACATGAAACATAAAACAACATAAAACAATAAAGGACATCATACATCATATTTACAGGGCCACATTTACATACCTATCGACATTTACAAGTACCAACCGTATCAAAGAGCATTTCACCTATCCGAGCTTTAAAAACATGCAGGGAACCAAATTGCTCAGTTTCAATTATTTTTGAAGACTGTTCCAAGCAAGAGGAGCTGCGCACATAAAAGCTTTCATACCTAAGTCAGCCCTTGCACTTGGCACATGTAACAAAACCACATCATGAGATCTCAGGCAATAGCTACCTGCAACTCTATGTGATCAGAGAGCAGATATAAGATGGGAGTTTACCCAACATGGCTTTATATATGAACATGTACCAATGACTGAGCCTACGTACAGTAAGTGAAGGCAAACCTTCCCTGGCATACAGGGTACAGTGATGAGTAAGTGCTTTACAATTAGTAACAAATCTCAGTGCACTGTGATAGGCGGCATCTAACTTGTTCAGGACATGGGCAGGTGCATTCATATAGATCAGATCCCCATAGTCCAGCACAGGTCAAAAGTTCACAGTGACTATAGCCTTTTCCTGGCCTCAAGTGAGAAACAGGACTTGTTTCTGAAAAAGAAACCTAGCCTAACCCTCAGCTTCTTAAGCAGATTATTGACCTGAAGTTTAAAAGAGAGACAATCATCAAGCCAGGTATTAATAAGAGGCAAGCTTCAAGTATTTTTCCTTTAATAATTTGTTCCATATCACACCATCTCTCACACATTGCCATTGAACCACCAACCTCCTGTCTCTTAGACATCTGTTTACCCTCAAAGCCAAACACACAGACATATAGCAGGTGGGTTTCTACGTATAGGGTTAGAATGGGACAAGAAGCTTTTGTTATATCTCTCACAGACTCCGCCCTCTACTGGACTCTAGGGGTACTACCCCTTGGTCATATCATTACATGTTACATTCTATATACAGTCTATGGTTACATTACATGTTACTTGTTAGACGCTTTTATCCAAAGCGACTTACATACTCAATACTGTGGGCAATCCCCACAGGAGCAATTTGGGGTGAAGGCAGTTGCCCAGGGACACAACGACATGCTGACTGCAGTGGGGTTTGAACCTGTGACCCCTGATCCGAACACCAATGCACAACCCACTGCGCCACACGCCGGCTATGAATCAGTTATACTGAAACATATTCAGGATGTTTTGGCTCAAAGGGTACGTGGATGTCTACTAGTCAGAAGGTTGGTGGTTTGATTCCCAGCTTGGCAAAATGTATTTTGGAGAGACCTGTTTTAAGCGAATGAACGGGTTTGCTTTGTTTCTTTAGTTCGCAGTTAGATGTTGTAATGGGGTAAAACCGGTAAAACCAATGCTTAGTCATCTAATCCAGTGGTTCTCAAAGTGGGGTCCGCGACCCCCCGGGGGTCCGTGGCACTCTGCCAGG
>NW_011349522.1:221437-221689 GCF_000735185.1 Notothenia coriiceps | reverse complement strand
GGTTAAAATGTGTTGTGTAACTGCGTTACTGAGAATTGTAACGGGTAATATATTACCCAAATTTCATTAGTAATGCGTTACATTACTTCGTTACAGCAAAAAGTAATATATTACTGTAACTCCGTTACTTTTTTTGTTCTTATTAAATCAAAATGAATGACCAGAAGGAAAACATGTTCATGTTGTTATGCACATCCACATGTATGTACACAGTTAAAGGAGAGTACTTTAGACATTTAGTAAATAAGCACA
>NW_011349522.1:214982-221381 GCF_000735185.1 Notothenia coriiceps | reverse complement strand
GAAAACATGTTCATGTTGTTATGCACATCCACATGTATGTACACAGTTAAAGGAGAGTACTTTAGACATTTAGTAAATAAGCACATGCAGAAACACAGCCCACTTCCCCCAGGCTGTCTCATGTATCCTGTGATGTCATCGCTGGCTGCTGGTCAGCAGTCACAGCGACGCCTCACTATTCCTGACCTGCCAGTAAACCATCTGTCAGTCAGTACACTAGCTGTACCAGTAAACATTTAGTCTTTCTAACATTCACATCCAAAAATGTATATCGCTATAAAATGGCAGGCAGATTTGAAAAGCACAATTTCTCAGTCAATGCATAATGAACTGTGAAAATTCATGCATTTATATGACATCAACCTGGTATTATTCCTCAGGTAGCAATTGAAACGCCAATCAGTCAGAGTAACTGGTGACAAGCTGTCCCACTAGTGACTGTAATGTGTCTTTGTGCACTTCAATGTGTGTGTGTGTGTGTGTGTGTGTGTGTGTGTGTGTGTGTGTGTGTGTGTGTGTGTGTGTGTGTGTGTGTGTGTGTGTGTGTGTGTGTGTGTGAAGCTGCTGTTGTCCTGAGGTGATGAACCTTTACTGTATGCCATGTTCCTGCACCAGCTCAAACAGCTGACAGTATGTTTTATATTCATGAGTCATGCTGTTTCTCTCTTGAAATGAATGCTTAGCAAACACACACCGTTCTAATACCTCACTGTCTGTTTACCTCCCAATCAGCTTTTCTTCAGTTATTAGATAATCAAAGCATATACATTTATAAACACGTACAAACAAAAACGAAGTGTAACCTGCTTAGTCATTCACTGTTTCTGCTGCATCACAGCCTCTGTGATCCAGACACATGATCCCTGCTGTCAAACTTCACATTCAGACAGACAGGTTATTGATGAGAGCATCATTTCCAAATGTAAAAACAAATGTATGATATGTCATCTCTTTGTCCCTATCTTCACCTTCGTACTTTGTACTGTACATTTACATTCATATTATTATTTTTACTTCCACTGCCAACATATTTCATATTCTACCTTTTTTAATGTTGATGGCAGCTATGGTTTTGTCAAGGTTTGCCAGACTGTGATGAAACACGGACTGGTCTCCTGTTTGAAAGTAGGATTTGACCCACAACCATTCCATTTGACTACATTAAGAGCAAACTTCGTTCTGCACTAAATGTTGGCACTTGATGTACATCATCTGTAATCGGCCTAATAAATGTAATTCCTATATATGGAGGTGAATTTGAGAACTAGACTTTTTGAGTTTTGACATAGCAGAGATGTTGGACTAATGATTGAATTATCTGAAATCAGAAGAGGAATAGTAAGGTACCTCTGAACTACAGGGAGCCATCCAGCAGAGCTGCAGTAACAAGAGGATCACATCTGCTGGTTTCACAGTCCATGTGGAAGGAGTGTCTGGTCATCTGTCAGAGGAACGGCAGTCATCATATGTTTCACAGAAAATATTAATTAGAAAGCAAACTAGTTATTATACTATATCACTAGTTATCTTACTCCTCTTATCAGGGCAATGTTGACTGCTTTAAAAACGTTCTGGTTAGTACTGTTATATTATTGTGAATATTGTAAGTAGTATTTTTGGTAGTAGCATCAGCAATATTAATGAATCCAGTGTTAAACGTGCTCACTACTCTCACTCAGGTAACTAGTTAAATTGGTTAAATGTATTCACCTCTCTGTTTATATGACATGCCATTGTCCTTACAAGGCCTGAGCCACACGGTTGTGTGGTGTCATCTTTTAGAGAGGTAAGGGGTTAACTGCTGACGCAGGGTCAGATGCTGTTAAGGTCAGATTGCAGGCGTGACTGCACAAGTGAGCAGGATAGGTAATAACTCATAATGTCTGTGTATCTATAGTGCTATAAGTTCAATAAATCACTTTAAGGGGTGGGATTCATTAATAAATGTATATGTATATATATACATATATATATAGCATCGATGCAGATAGAGAGAGGGAGTTGTAGTGTGTGTAAAGTTTTTCTGTCTGTAAATAAATGCTACAACTCATTAAGACTGAAGCCCACTGGTCTTTCCAGCCACCTGAAAATTGCAATAAAAGGAGCGGAACAGGGCCAGGCCAACTGAAGGTGCTCTTTAAGGTAGACCAGCTATTCTCTTTCTAGTGACAAGTGTTTAACAGCAAAATAAGTTTATTTTATGATTTCCCCAAAAATACATGTTCTGTATGTTTCATATTCTTGTGATTTAATAAATGTAACACGATGTTGTATCGTTATCCAAATAATCAATATAATACTGTGAAGAAACTTGTGATAGTGATAAAGAATGAGATGTCTCTGTTCCTTTTGGCTGTTTGTACAACAGGACTTTAAGCAGGGGATTAGTACGGAGCCCCCTAGGAGACATGGAGAAGAAAAAAAAAATGTATAAATGTTTTGCGAGATCTCGCAATACCTTTGCGAGATCTCGCAAAACCCCTTTGCGGGATCTCGCAAAACTTTTCATTTAGGTCAATGTACTTCCTGGTCAGTTCGGCTGCTACGGCAACACAGAAACCACAACAATGGAGCGGTTCCTCGATTTTACTTTGAGCTTGGCCTTAAATATAAAGATATAACATCAGTGCTTGGCAAAAGGCACGGGTTTCACATAAGTGAAAGACACCTCAAGAGAACACTCAGAGCGAGGGGACATGCACGTCCCTCTGAGCTGAGTTATTGACAGATTTGAATTTCACAGATCAATAAATCATGAATATAACGTTGTAAAAATACAAACAACATGACTTTACAATCATAGCAAGGTAGACAACGAGCTACAGAGTCGTTTTTATCAGAACAGTTCGATACGCGCCGTCATCTGAGCTTTTTTTTTTCAAATAAATCTTTTTTTCTTCTCCATGTCCCCTAGGGGGCTCGGTAGATTTGCACTGTAGGCTTGCTTCATTCATTTTTCTTGGCATCTACAAAGGGTGAGGAAATGAAGGGAGTTTTCTATCGGGATGAAGTAATGGCAATACAAAGGTCTGGACATTGCCCTTCATCTCTTCTGTATATTTACAAAGCATTCCAACATTATGGTTAATAGATTTAGGAAAACACCATTTGTTTAATTCATATACCATCATTTTTGTAATATGATACACGCCAATGGCTTTCCTATGAAAATAAGGATAACGTTTCTACATTTTTCAGCGACATGTCCTTTTTTTTACTTTGATAAGAAAGTGAATATCCCCATGGTCAACAGCTCGGCACCACAGAGTACTGGTGCTGTACTAATGTGAACATTTTGATCTGCAGATGGTTCACACCCGGATTGTTGCAGAGAACTCGTAGATCCCCGTGAGTTGAGGGGACGCTCTATTTTTAGGAGGGGCTTCTGCAGGGCTCCTTGAAAAGGCATCTGAGAGATAACTGCTTGTGTGTTCCACTGTGGTGGGCAGGGCTATTTTATAGATGAACCTTCAAAATAGTGTTCATGTTAAAGAATATAGATGTTGCAAGAGGTTCATGATCTTTGTTTCGCTATGGATTTTAGTGTCATGTAAACATGGGGAGGTTCTCGATTTAAATCCCAGCAACAAACAAAATGTGCACTGATGAAGTGTCTTTGAGCCAGACAGTAAATGTGTCTCCATTAGCTGTTTGGGTTATGCTTCATGGTGCATCAAAGAGAAATGCTAAATATATATACTATCAAATAGTTATAGTGAATATGTGTGCGGGTGGTAAGCTGCGAACCTTTGTCCATGGTCAGTGTGTGTTCTCAGAAGCACAGACATGAGAGCTGCCTGCTGGCTACGACCTTTGGGACAAAGGCAGTTGTGGCTGTCAGCCGGGGAACAGACAGCAGAGAGGCTGATTGACGATAAGGACAACTGCTGGTGGAGAAGATGGCACTGTACGGGTAGAGGGACAGTCGAGGAACACAGCAAAGTGACACTCAATATCATAGAAAGGAACCTTTAATCAACCTGAATTAGATGTACTGGGTTTTACCCTCAAATGTCACACACTCTTTAAAAGCACAACATGTGGAGGCGTGTGGCGTAGTGGGTTGTCCGTAGGTGTTCGGATCAGGGGGTCGCAGGTTCAAACCCCACTGCAGTCAGCATGTCGTTGTGTCCCTGGGCAAGACACTTCACCCCAAATTGCTCCTGTGGGGATTGTCCAGTTCCCCTGCAACCCCTCCTCCCAGCCGTTTCTTGCTTTTGGACCGTTGTCTTTTCCATATGGTTCCAATCAACTGGGCCTCAGGAGTCAAGACTTTCCCTCCTAAATTCTTGTCTTTATTGGTTAGCGTGCCCACTGTACGCCCCCCCAAAAAGACACATCTTCTACCTTCAACGGTGTCTAAAATCCCTTTTCTGGTCTTCATCCAATTGTAAGTCAGTGAACAGATTGCAATCTAGCCATATGCATTTAATAAACGAAGATCTGTGAATTTTCCAAAGAAAACTTCATGAATATTTCATCATAAATGCTAACCCCAAAAATGTTTGGTATCCCCAAAGTATTTTTTTTTAAAAATGCAAATCTTTATGGGACTTGGACTAATAGGAACCCAGGCATAAGGCCAACAAGTAATGATGTAAGGTTATCGTCCTGAGGAGATCTAAGAGGTTTGGAGGATGTGTTTGTCTTGGACTCACAGCCACACTATAAAGCTACTGAGTCAGGTCCTTAGAAGTGAAGAATGTGTGGCTACTGTGGATTTGGAAACTGCTGTTGGTTTTACTCTCCTGTCAAGTAACCCCTAAACCAAGCAGGTCACAAATTCAAAGTGCTTCTTTGGAAGTGTGCATGTTTAGAATTTGCATCATTATTTTCTTATTTTAAGTTTATTTATTGCAAGTTCTTTTAATCACAATTTTACATTTTAATTTTACAACATTATTTTATTTTTAATAATACACAGTCAGAAATAAATACAGGTGCTTAGAGGAAGTAAACCATAATAATTATAATAGTATATAGTACTGTGTTGTAGTATAATTTGTATTACATTTGAAATATGTTATAGAAATACATAAGAAAGCATGTGAATCAATCCAACAGAGAGACAGTGGAGGGAGAGTAGTGTGGAATCAGATGGATTCAAGACTCAACTCAACAAATGCTTCAACCTTTTTGTTAAATATGCTCTGAACAAGATGTGAATAAATAAATAAAAAAGAAGATTCAACTCAACCAAATATAAGTAATAGCATTAAGACTGAAACAGCTAGCATGACTATTTTATAAAGTTTAGAATCTATCGCGTTGTATCTTGTTTGTTTAACTCTTACAGATATAAAAACCATGTCACATTTTTTTACTTTGAAAAGTCAAATCTGCCTCTAGTCGTTATGCTTACAGATGCTACCAAACTTTTAAATGCATAGACAAATTAGCACACTGTTCCATAATGTTGCAACACTTCGTTTGTTTCAAATCCAACTAAAGTGTTTGGAGTTGGCATGTGATCCGACTGAAAAAAGTGACTTGCGTTGATTAAATTAAATAATATTAAGAAGCAGCACTCTTTCCAATCTTAAAGGTGGGGTAGGTAATTTTGGAGAAACCAGCTCGAGTGTGCTGGAATTTGAAAATACACAACCGGAGAAAATCTGTCACTTCCTTACAGAGCCCCTCCTCCAACACATGACCAATGAGGGCACGAGATAAGTTTGTGCACAGATGGAAGGCTGACAGGCAGGCAGGTAGGCCATCCAGTTATTTTAGCCGGGCCGGCTAAAATGATTGATCGTGCTTTTTACAGTACTACGGCTTCCACAGATGACGTTTTTTAATGGATTTTTTGTCAAAGCACTTAAGATATTCATTGCTATCGGGATGTTAAGAACATTCCATGGAATATAACAAAAAGTGTATCTCGAGCCGATTTCTCAAACTTACCTACCCCACCTTTAATGAAGAGAGAATAGTGTGACGTTGGCTAAATGTGCCTTTTATTTGTCCACATTATAGAGTTGAGGAAAATAAAACAATGTTATAAGTGTTGTGCCAATAAAACACCCAATTAGCACCCTATGAATGTTGCAAACCTGAAAGAAGGATCCTCCCTGTCTTGTCCTTATGCCCTCGTCTCTCTCTAAATCAATTACTGGTAACCATGGAGGCCTGGTGAAACCAGTCTGACAACAGGCCTGTTTCCTGAGAACACAAAGGGCCTTTCATTGGCCGATGCCCCAGTCAGGACTGAAGCCATCCATATGGGAGCCTATTCTGTGGGTTCTGATGTGAGAGGAGAGAACCGTACTGAGGAGATGACATCACCTCATAATTGTTGTGTGTGTGTGTGTGTGTGTGTGTGTGTGTGTGTGTGTGTGTGTGTGTGTGTGTGTGTGTGTGTGTGTGTGTGTGTGTGTGTGTGTGTGTGTGTGTGTGTGT
>NW_011349522.1:202553-214939 GCF_000735185.1 Notothenia coriiceps | reverse complement strand
AATTTCGTTTTGAACTTGATTCCAGACTAACTGAACACTATACAAACAGCTCAAAGTGCATCTCAAAGAACCAAGTAAGTGTTTGTGTGTCTCATTACGGCCTGAAGGTGTTGCTCAGTAGAAAGCTGTTGTAGGTGCCGACGAGTTGCGGCGCGGGGTATCGTTTCGTTGGGTAAAAGGGTTTCCGTTTAAGTTGGACCGGGGTCTCCGCACAAGGCGTGTAGGGTGGGTAACTCTCCTGGAGTTATTTGTTTTTTTTTTGTGAGAGAGAGACGAAAAGAAAAATTCGGCGACGAAATGCGAGAAGGAAAAGCGTTTACCAATCATTTCGACGCAGACGATGAGGGGTCCCGACCGGTAGAAAGCCAAAGACCAAAGCGCAGGACGGGTCTGGTTTCAGCTTGAACCCNGGATGGTTTAAATCTTCTCTTACCTTTCAAATGTATTGCATTTGTTTTTTTTGTTTAAATGGCTGACGTGACGTTTGCCTAAGTTTGCAGGTATAAAGCCAGGCAAACGTCACGTCAGCCATTTAAACAAAAAAAACAAATGCAATACATTTGAAAGGTAAGAGAAGATTTAAACCATCCTTATAAAAGCACAACACTGTATAATTGTTTCATTTGTGATCAGCTTATGTATAAGGTAAGGTATGTTTATGACATGCAGAAAGAGCATGAGCAGCAAGTATTTACGACATGGCAGTACAATGTCGGAGCCAGGACATTTTCAGTGGGGTGGCCAGGATAGAACCAGTGATCATTTTGGGGTGGTATTGAAATCACTATTATATGAACATAAAAATACATCTCACTAGAAAATAAGGGGTTATTTAAGGCACCTACAACACACCTCTACATTATTTGGGATTAAGTGGTGGAATAGATCAAATAATATTCAGTATATCTAACTATTTTTTTCGTATTCCCGCAGGCAAAGTATCAACGAAGCTTACATTATACAAATGTAGTGCAATATACAGACTGTTTAGCTTATGGTGACCAGCAGCACTATGAGCTCATTCTCTCAGTGTATCATCAGGAATACAGAGACACACACACATCATTTAAATAAGAGTTTTTAAATTAAATGATAGGTTAAGAGTTAACATCTTAAAGTAAATAACAATAAACAATAGCCCATAACCCTGTAAGGCCCCCGGTTGTAATTTTACAACATGACTTTAAAGGTAGGGTAAATTTGAGAAACCGGCTCGAGATCGCTCGAATTTGAAAATACACGACCGGAGAAAATCTGCCACTTCCTTACAGAGCCCCTCGTCCAACACATGACCAATGAGGGCACGAGATAAGTTTGTGCACAGATGGAAGGCTGACAGGCAGGTAGGCCATCCAGTTATTTTAGCCAGGCCGGCTCAGATGATTGGTCGTACTTTTTACAGTACTACGGTTTCCACAGATGACATTTTTGTATGGATTTTTTGTCAAAGCATTTAAGATATTCATTGCTATCGGGATGCATTCCATGGAATGTCCTATTTGAGTGGCCGTATGGAGTTGTCCAATATGGCGGACCATCTCGCACATGCGCAGTGCGGATCGGGTTTTATTTTTGTATTTATACATTCGTTTATTTATTTCCATATTTATTTATTTGTCCTTGTATTTATTTATTTATTCATTCCTGTATTTATGCATTTATATATTCTGTACTCATGTCATGTTCTATCCTCCATACCTGTGTGCTCGTTGTGGGCATAAAGGTACACATTCAATCCAAATCACATCACAGAAAGACCAATAGTTGGATGTTCATTGTAGTTAAAACACAGTGGTGGTCCAGAGGTATATGCATTGGTATTTCATGCAGGAGGGGGAGGGACATCTTTTGTCTTTTTTAATTATTATTATTCATTTATTTTTTACTTTTTATTACACTTATACTTCACACTGACATGATAAATACATTTGAAGACAGCACAAAACAGTAGCACATTGAAATACGTGTGCAAAGAACACAATACAATTATTAATATAATGATTTCTGTTTTTTTCCCCGAGACTTTTATATGACTTTTGTAATGTTATAACTACATATTACAAACATGCTTTTGTTCATTTATTATAACCTTCATTATAAATATATTTTATCGTTTAGAAGAATGGAAAAACTTTTCCTAAATCAGTATTACTGTGGGGGAATCTTCTGAAGCAATTGGGAGTCAGGACTCAAAGAGACACAATGGAGAGCTGGAGCTTTGATGGCAAACACTGACGGTTTATTTGGAGCTTCGGCCGGAGAATTCACAAGACATGTCAAGGGCCACGAGTTGACCACACGGTTGAGATGCCGCAATCAATTCTGAAGAACTCTACCCCAGACCCATACATTTAGCTAGTTCAGAGAGAATAATCAGCATTGTGCATAACAAGATAGAATCATAACACCTCTATCAGCTGATGCCAACAGGCAGGAAGAGGGAGGCAAAACACTGAGAGCACAGCAGCCAAGGTTGCAGGTGCCTGGGCTCATTCAGGACAGTTTAAACTGACAAACTGGGTCAAAGTTATGGGCCTTGGAAAATATTTCCCCAACAAGTACAAGATTTAATTTTTTTCAAACTTTATTGGAATATTGCATGCATTACACTCTTTTCATACTTTCAATTAGTGCAAAAAGATTGTTAAGAGAACATCGGTTGTCTTTTGCTATGCTGATGTTAAATCTGGAAAATTGTCACCTCTTTTTCTAACAAAGTGACGCCCATGACTAGTACTGCCAGTGACTGGACGTAATGACGTTTATTATGGCTTTTCAATACCAATTAGTAATAAGATGTTTCGTTATATTAGTTAAACAAAATTATACTACATTATAATTTAATTTAAAACATTTTTTTAAATGTCTCTGCTTTTATTCTGAAGGCACGACTTGCACACAGGAAGTTATTATGTTGCTGGCAGAACGCATCATTAATGTATTTATATTAATACTTCCGGTTACATCCTTCAAAATAAAAGCACAATCGGCGGACACCGAACTGAGAATGCATTCGATGAGAGATTCCAAATCCTAAACATTTAATCATACGTTAATTGTACGATTATAAAATATAAATTATTTAATAATCATTCATTTTTGTGTTATCTGAAATCGCAAAGAATGCATAGAAAAACTTCCGGTATTTGTCTGCCTTTACGTAAACTTGACGCAGCTGCTCGATGTTATTTACGTACATTACGTAACATAAGCACAGCACGGACCAAGGAAGTGCACGCCGGTGCTTGTAGTAGAGTTTTAAAAACGTGATATTCAACTCACATTTACCTCTTGTTCTACTCAGCGTATGATCAGGTTGGTACCAACAGTAAACAC
This sequence comes from Notothenia coriiceps, assembly GCF_000735185.1. Classification (NCBI taxonomy): domain Eukaryota; kingdom Metazoa; phylum Chordata; class Actinopteri; order Perciformes; family Nototheniidae; genus Notothenia; species Notothenia coriiceps. The sequence goes on along the minus strand of NW_011349522.1, from coordinate 211,603 downwards.
GTGAATTGATTTAGTTTATAATACAACATGGGTTTATATTTAAATTACTGTACGAGCATGTAGCACACTTAAGCTAGTTTGTAGAACAGTTTAAGGCATGGCATCTTGAATAACCCCTTATTGAAAATAGATGTGGCAGGTAACGTTTATGCATTCAGTTTATTACATAACATGCACAATTATCCAAGTATTGTCCATTGACCCAGCCTTTAGACTGCAGGTTAGGTAACGTCAACTTCGCAGCTTTTATTTTGTTGTTTCTTTGTTTGTAACTGTATTATCTTTTACTTTAACCATGTTGTTTTTATATGTTCTTTCTAAACATATAAGTATACTTTGTTGTTATTCAATTGTGCATAATCCAAACTGTTTTAAACACACAGATTCTTCCTCCTGCAATGACAAATGCACGAACAGACACGTTTTTGATAACTGGGGGATGTGGCTATTTTGGTTATCGGTAAGAACTACTTTCTTTATTACAAAAAAAAGTTCGCATTCACTGTCAGTAAACACAGTAATGGTTTCAGTCTCTCTGTGCTGTTACACTGCTTTACCACAACAAGGTGGCGCTATTGCATCAGTTATTATTTTTAGATTTCATCTAATGTTACAGACCTGTGGTTGGTTTAACAAGTAGAGATGCATGCAATTTCTTCTTATTTATGACATATTTTGTGCACTTGTGATTTTAAATATGGACTTATTGTGCATAGATAAGTTCATATTAAATAATGTGTTTCCCCCTGCAGCCTGGCATGCTCCCTGCATAAAAAAGGAGCCAAAATCATCCTGTTCGACACAATCTCTCCAAAGCAAGAGCTGCCAGAGGACATTGTGTTTGTTCAAGGAGATATTCGTGAGTATGCACAAGTTGAGAAGGCCATGGCTGGTGCAGACTGTGTATTCCACCTGGCCTCCTATGGCATGTCTGGCAGGGAGCAGCTGAACCGGCACCTGATCGAGGCGGTGAACGTTCAGGGCACACAGAACGTCCTGCAGGCCTGCATTGAGCACGGAGTGTCCCGGCTCGTTTACACCAGCACCTTTAACGTGGTGTTCGGAGGCCAAGTGATAGAGAACGGGGATGAAAGCCTCCCTTATCTTCCTCTGCACCTCCACCCCGACCACTACTCCAGAACCAAGTCTATGGCGGAGATGGCAGTGCTGAAAGCTAACGGCACAGCTCTGAAGGAAGGTGCCGGGGTGCTGAGAAGCTGTGCTCTGCGTCCTGCAGGGATCTACGGGCCGGGCGAGCAGAGGCACCTGCCCAGGGTAGTTGGCTACATAGAGAAGGGGATCTTCAGGTTTGTGTACGGAGATCCTAAGAGTTTGGTGGAGTTTGTGCATGTGGACAACCTGGTGTCTGCACATGAGCTCGCAGCGGAGGCTCTGACCTCAGAGAAGCAGCACCGATCTTCTGGCCAGGCCTACTTTATCTCAGATGGCAAGCCCGTCAACAACTTTGAGTTCTTCAGACCTCTAGTTGAGGGTTTAGGGTATCCTTTCCCCAAACTGCGCCTTCCCGTCTCTCTCATCTACTTTGTGGCCTTCCTCACAGAGATGATTCACCTCCTCATCGGGCCCGTCTATAACTTCCAGCCCCTGTTGACACGTACAGAGGTGTATAAGACCGGCGTGACACATTACTTCAGCATGGCCAAAGCCAAGGAGGAGCTCGGTTATGAGCCCCAGGAGTACAACCTGGATGAGGTGGTGCGATGGTTCAGAAGCAGAGGCCATGGGAAGAAATCTCAAAGCTCCGTCTTCGGTCGATTGATACTGGACTTCCTGATTTGTGCTGCCCTTGTTGCTGTGGCTCTGTCTTTTCTTCCATTTGTTGGCAGTTGATAAGCAGCTAAACAAAACAAATCAGGCGTCTTAAGATCCATGGACACATTTGATTACATAATCAGTCGGTACATGGCAGGTGCTTCAGACTTAAACACACCTTTTTATACAGCCAACAAATGTGAACATAAGTAAATGGTCTCTGTACCTTAAAGTCTTAATTTAACATCCTATATGGCTGTTGTTAGAAATACTACCTCTTTTTACCATAAGCTTCGAAATAATACAGACATGTTTTCTGATGCTGCTTTTGTGGAGCTGTAATAAATAAAATACAAAAGAATGTTCTGAAAACTATACCTGCATTCATGGTGGTTTTTAAATGTTATGTAAACAGGTAAGCTGTGTTTTAGGATCCTGATATATATATATATCCCAATCTCACAGGAATAATTGACCAAATACAAAGTTAAATATGACCTCCATTTGTTATCATGGACAAACATTTCTTTCCACAGCTTTTTATGTAGTTTCCTTTTGTGAATGATCCTTGCTCTTTGCAATCAGTTTAGTTCTACTCAAAGTTGAATACATTTGTATGCAGCCCATTACAAACAGAGAATAATCCTTTGCTATATGTCCTTTGTGTTATTTGTTTTGTTGCAGACATCTTAATATTCTTTAAAAACCTATACCTATACATTTTCGCACATTTCTGCACAGCTCTACTACTTTTTATCATAGTTTTTATACCATTTTAAATCCAATGTTGTCTTTGTGTTTTTGCATGCACATTCTACACCAAAGCATCTTCCCAAACCTACTTTGCAATACACATTATTCTGATTTAGCTTTGATAATTACACATTATATTCATCTGGATCTTATGCACTCGAGTTAGGGTGATCTGAGAATCTTTATATCATTGCACTTCAAAAAATGTGGATAAACTTGAGTTTATATATAAATAGCCTTTCCCTCCTTATTACAAAGTCCCTGCAGCTTATTCCTGGTGTAAAAGGAGTCGGACCAGGTGAGGCGTGCTTTGAGCGGTATTTGAGTCTGCCTGGGATGAATGCAGACGTCCCCTTCTCTCTAAACTATTCTCTTTTCAGAGCCGGCAGCCCCTTGCTGAGTTGGTCGCAATCATTGTTTCTCTGCAGCATTAACCACATTCCAGAGAGGCGCAGCGCATCCTGTCTTCATCCCCGCATTCCTTTTACGCAAACGAGTCCCCTGTGTAAAACGCTGTTTTATTTAGATTTCCGCACGCTTACTGGGCTCAGACTTACATACAACGGATATTTAAGGCGTATCCGATTATCCTGGCTACTTTGATTTGAGGCAAAGGGATCGTAAGCGAAACTAGAGGAAAAACCAACAAGGGGAAATTCCTCCGCGCAGCGCGCCATTGACTGTAAAGACCTTTCAACTTAACAAAAACTGAAGTTGACAAACGTATCCCTGTCGGCTGAAAACTGTGAGAAAGAGTTTGTTTCTTCGGCGAAGGGGGCAAAGCACAGGAAGACGATGCGGCACACGGTGGAGGTTTTTAGACTGCGTTGGAGGTTTATTTCTTTGTAAATGAGCGACGGCTGTACCGCGGCGTTTTGTTTTGATTTCCATGTGAAATGCAATTAGTGCTCCGCGGTGCTCGCTAGTCTGCGGAGCGGAGCACACTCTCAACTTGTTTCTCACAACATGGAGCACTACCAGGAGGATCTGGGACTCCGGGCCAGCAAACTGATGGAGGATCTTTCCCTGTATGATGCGTATAAAGACGGGATGTATGCGAGGAGAGACTTGGTGATTAACCCTGATTTAGACTTTTCTGCTCCGGCGGTAGCAGAGCATAAAAGTAAGCCAATGAATGGCACCTCTGTGTTGCACCAGCAGCATCACACCGTGGAGAATTTCACGACTGGGAATAAAGTGTACACGGCGGCTCCGGTGCGCCCGGTCAACTGCAGCCGGACCGTGCCGGTGGATTTCTGTGCCCCGCAGAGAGACGCAGGTTACGCAGACGAGGGCTGCTGCACCAAATCCGAAGTGGCTCTGCCGTGCTACACCGGGGCTTCAGAGAGGCACCGGAGGTACTCTCTGGAGGTGCAGGGCCACAGGTACAGCACCGGGTCCACCTTCGACGGCGTGCCTCTCAACAAACCGGCTGCAGTGCCCGCCAACAGGTGCAACAGCGTCTGCATCACCAGCAGCCACGACGGGAGATACAACCCCACCAGCCCCCGGTCCAGCCTAGCATCGTCCCTGTCCTCCCAGGAGCAGAGCAAGCATGCGAGCCCGAGGTCGAGCCTCAGCAGCCCGCGCACTAGTCTGGTGGTGCCGGGCCAGGACAGGTACATCAGCCCCAGGTCGAGTTTAGTGCACTGTGAGGGTGTGCAAAGCCCCAGATCCAGCTATGCAAGCACCGCCAGCGACACCAGCAAACACTCCAGCCCGCGGGCCAGCCTCAACAGCTGTGACTGCTGCAGCAAACCCAGCAGCAACAGAACCAGTGGCATCAGCATGGGCTACGACCAGAGGCACGCGAGCCCCCGGTCCAGCACGGCCAGCCAGTACTCCTTCACCACCAGCCCCCGGTCCAGCTACTCGGACTCACGGTACGGGCCCTCGGGCAACCATGACCTGGAGGGGGCGATTCTACACGGAGCCCCTTTGGCCAGCCCTCGGTCGAGCATCTGCAGCCAGGTATTTAACTTTAATTTTACATTTTGTTCTTGTTTATCTGATTCTGTTTTACATGCAAATAGAGTCCTACATTTACTTGGTCACGTGCGGTGCAACAATTTATTTGACATGTATATTTTTCACTTCTGCATTACCTGCACATTGGTCTTGCAACTTTATTTATATTTCATTTCTACTCAGTTTCTTCCTTGCACTATTTGTATTGTTGTTGTTTTTTAAAGTATGAATTTGTACATTCTGCCCTTGCTTATCTGACTCTATTTTGACATGTACATAGACCACATTGAATCTGCAACATTCAGATTCAGAATACATATAATGGAAACTTGTCTTAGGCACTGGCAATAACATAAAACAACACTCACACAGTACAACTTACAATAAATGCACACAAAAAGGGAGATTGCATATCAAAATGACTCAGTTGCAGTCTTAGTAGAAGTACAGAGGGCTTTGTTCTTCTGCTGGTTACATTAAAATATCCGTTGTATTAAAAACAAATTCAGAACGGTGGCAGGTGGCTTAATGTCCTGAGAAGGATCCTTGAGGCTTGGAAAGTGGGCTGAAGTTCTCTGCTACATTTAGCTTATTGTATTTTATTTGACATGATATATTGTATATATTTCACTTCTCCTGCTCTACTTGCACATGGGTCTTGCAACGTAATCTTGCACATTTAATTTCTTCTCAGTTTCTTCTTGCACTATTTATAAGTTATGTCTTTGATATATTGATGTTCTATTGTTGGAGAAGCGTGGGACATTGCCATAACTACAGTGTAGTTACAGTTCATATGTCAATAAAGCCTTTGAATCTTTGATAGGATGGGAGTGCCAGACCCGGGACTTCTGCAAACTGCGTGGTGAGCCCCCGGTCCAGCATCTCCAGCCACAGCTCCAGGAGCTCCCGTAGCTCCAGGGGGTCTATGAGCACCTACCCAGACCTGCAGCTGCCCTCCCCCCGGTCCTCCATGCTGGGCAGCGGTCTGCACGAGGACACGCTGCTGCAGGAGTATGGAGACTCCAACGGGATCCAGAACCGGATCCACCTGCAGGGGCTCTCTGCGGTGCCGGAGCCCCAACAGCAGGCCCCCCAGCAGGCAGGGACAGTGGAGATGATCGCGGGGTCTCCGTCATCGTTTTGTTACGGAGTGGCAACAAAGACAGCTTCCAGCCAGAGGTTTAAGATGCCCTACCAGGTGACCCCCAGCAGAGAGAGCGGACCCAGCCAGGCGGAGCGGAGGCTGGAGGCCCTCACCCTGGAGCTGGAGAAGGAGTTAGAGATGCACATGAAAAAGGAATATTTTGGTAGGTATTTTGATTTTCTTTGGTCAAAACGTTCAAGTGGATATGATTGGAAGATGCAAACACACAGCTGTGTTGTTGGGAAATCAAAAACTAAAGAGATTTTCACATGAATTCTCTTGATAACATCCTTATCAAAACTGTATTTTGTGCAGAAAGTGGCCCTTAGATCACATGAGAGTTAAGAGTAGTACGGAGCATTGTACATATTGAATACGGTTTTGCATCAACTAAGAGGGGATTTATGGAAATGGGTGTCGAAGTAGTCATTTGACTGAGATTCTAAGTTGCTTTTATTATCAACTGTGGCACCGGATTGATGTCAAAGAACTCCTTTGCTCCACATTAGTCGTTCCAATGTGTTTCGCTCAGCCTCAAAGTCTCTCCTCAGATGCTCTGACTCCTTCTTCTCCTCTGTTCCTGCACACGCACACGTATACCTGTCAGACCCGTGCATTGTTGCTTTGAAAGGAAACCCTCCTGCTGATTTTGGTCTTGTAGAGCAGGTTTACAAATCCCAAACAAGGTCCCAAAATTAGGTTTCCAGGTGATAAGAGCACGTTTAATTCCACTGAATGGGAAGAATGCTCCTTGGCAACAATTGAGGATTGTACTAGTAGCGTGAGACACTACCTTTGTTTGTTTCATAGCCAAGGTGACTGGAATTAGAATACACATAGTCTAGTTTTTCTGCGCAGGAAGAAAGAGCTTGGTTTGTCCTCTTGTCTGTTTGCAACCTGCTAATGCAACGTTACTGCTAACAGGTCCCTCTGTGGCTGATGAGAGCGGCATTACGGGGGCAAACACTCATTTATATCTTGGCAAAGCTATCCTTTGCACCTCTCTGAAAGGACCTTCTGTTCTGCAGGACACCCTTGGGTCATTCACAGCAGTGTGGTGCACATTTGTTGTAAATGTGTTTATCCTCCGGGGGCTGCAGGACAGATTGTGGTCAGTGATTTGGTTTTTCTTTTGGACTTAGAATTGAGCATTGTGGTGCATTTCACTGTGAGATATATGTGGTTGGCCAGCAGCATGAAAGGCCTGCGGAGGAAGTCGCTGTCCCACCTTTTGAATTAGCAGACAGACAAATGACTGCAGCCTGGGGAACAGTGGCTTGTTTTACAGCCAGTGCACTTGCTCAGAGTCAGACAGCTGTTGATTTGTTCCAGAAGAGCAGGTGAGAGCGGGAGGAAGAAACGAGGAAGAAGAAGCCGGGGGGATGAGCGGGGAGATAATGGAGAAAGCATAAAGGAGGGAGATAGAGAAGAATGTAGTCAGACGCTCCTCAGTCCCAATAGAGACAGCTCTGTTTCCGTAGCGACAGTGGAGAAATTGACTGCCAGGCTTCTTTTTTTTATTTTTCTTGCCGGTTTTTTTTTGTCCCACTCTGCCCGGGACGGCCCTTGTGTGGCCCTTGTGTTTGTTGTGGTGCAGACGGAGCTGTGAATCAACAGCTGGCCCGATACAGGCCTGCAATTGAGGGGAGGCCCACCCCTAAATCCCCATCCTCCCCTCCCTCTCCCCCCCTCTTCTTCTCTCTCTCCCCCGCGTCTTCTCTCCCCCCACGAAGCCCTTCATTAACCAGCCAGTGGGGAGTCGGGCAGCACCAGACACTTGGCACACGATCTTGGCTGGCGGGCCAGACATAGTTGGTGGGGGTCAAGTCTGATCACCTGCCCAGAATTATAATGGCAGTAGTCACACACACACACACACACACACACACACACACACACACACACACACACACACACACACACACACACACACACACACACACACACACACACACTCACACTCACACTCACACTCACACTCACACTCACATGCTGACTGGTGGACAGCAGCACCCCACTGTACACACTGTGGACATGCACAAAATGCAGTGGGTATATAGGTCTAAGCCATTTGTAGAAAATCAGATATTATGATATTTCTGACCAAATACTTTATCGATGTTTCAACGATATTGTTGGGTTGACTATTGGTGCTTTTATTTAATATTTCCACGATAGGATTTTGGTCAATTCTGATCAGTACAGTGGATTTAATGACTTGGCGATTAAAGACGATTGATAGAAATATAAAAATGACATAATGTAGTCTTTGAAATCGGGGGAAAACAACACTCATACTGTTTTAGATATTCAAACTCAATATCTTGTCTCATATCATATCATATTTATGTATTGCCCAGCCCTAGATGTATACTTTTTTGATATCCTACTTTCAAGCCTAGTGGTTCATCAAATGGTCTCAAATTATAGCGAGGACCCCTCACCTGAGAAAATGCCTAATCAGAATCAGAAACAGTTTTATTGCCAGGTACGTTCACACATACGAGGAATTTGACTTGATGTCATGGTGCAGACATAAAATATAAAACAAGTAATCTAATACAAAAGAAAAAATCTTTTAGGACACCGTAATAAAATAAAGTTAAATAGCAATAAAATAAAGCAGTAATTTACATGGAAATAGAATGCTATGAATGTTGTTATGAAACAAGAAATATGTGCAGTAAGCAGTATGAACATTAATGTAATGCATATAGAGACTACGTTGTGGCTGAGGTAAAGTGTCAGTGGGGGGGCGGGCCTTGTTTAAGAGGCCGGTAGCGGAGGGGAAGAATCTGTTCAGGTGGTGAGAGGTTCTGGTCCTGATGGAGCGCATCCTCCTGCCAGAGGGGAGGGGGGTGAACAGTTTGTGTCCAGTGTGGGAGGGGTCGGCCACTATCTTCCCTGCCCGCCTCAGGGGTCTGGAGGCATGCAGGTCGTGGAGGGATGGCAGATTGCAGCCGATCACCTTCTCTGCAGAGCGGATGACACGCTGCAGCCTGCCCTTATCTTTGGCTGTGGCTGTGGTTTACCAGATGGTGATGGAGGTGGTGAGGATGGACTCCATGATGGAGGTGAAGAAGTTCACCATCATCGTCTTTGGCAGGTTGAATTTCTTCAGCTGCCTCAGGAAGAACATCCTCTGCTGTGCTTTTTTGATGAGGGAGCTGATGTTCTAATCCCATTTGAGGTGCTGGGCGATGATGGTGCCCAGGAAGCGGAAAGACTCCACAGCAGTTACTGGGGAGTGACACAGAGTGATGGGGGTGGGTGGGGCTGCATTCTTCCTGAAGTCCACGACCATCTCCACTGTTTTTAGGGCGTTGAGCTCCAGGTGGTTTTCCCCACACCAGGGGCCTCATTTATAAAGGGATATACGCTCAAAAAGTGGCGTACGCCAGTTTCTACG
>NW_011349522.1:185029-200029 GCF_000735185.1 Notothenia coriiceps | reverse complement strand
TAAAAGCCATGTCCGTGTGTGTGTGTGTGTGTGTGTGTGTGTGTGTGTGTGTGTGTGTGTGTGTGTGTGTGTGTGTGTGTGTGTGTGTGTGTGTGTGTGTGTGTGTGTGTCCATTTTAAACACACAAGCGTTTGCATGCATGTCACATCTTATCTTTAAAACAGTGGGGAAAATGCTTTTGATCATGCGTTCCCACTTTCTGTCTCTCTGCTGGTTTCTGTATTTCTTTCTTTTATACAGTCCATGCTGTAAAATCATCATTAGTATAAATAACCAGCCTGCTGTCAGAGGCGGTGTTACAGTATAATCAGGAATACAATCATCTGCGTCTGCTTTAAAAATAAATCCTCTGCACAAGCTCATCGTGCCAGAAATAAATAAAAAGCTGACATTATTTCGTCTTTTAGACTGTAATTAAATCTGCTCTCGAGCTCACACTAGAGAGAGTGTGTGTGTGTGTGTGTGTGTGTGTGTGTGCCCTCTGATAAGCAGGTCTGGTACACTGACTGTCTGATTGAGGTCCTCCAGGGAAGGCTTCTGAAGTGGAGGGGGGTAGTTTGCATTCTTGGCCATTTCATGAAAAAAGGGTGCAACCATGGGAGTAAGCCAAGAGGAGGGCTCAATTATGCATGGTTAAACAAAGCCCAAGGCTACCAGCGAGCAACGTCTCAGCAAACTCTGCCTCGCTCCGGAGCTCCAGAGGACCCTCGTCCAGAAAAAACCCCCCAAAAAACAAAACAGCCACAGAAGAACGCAGCTCCTGATAAATCACTGGGTTGTGTTATGACAAGAGCAGCCACTTTGAAACGAGACTTCTCAGAGGCACTGCTTGAAGGAAAACATTCACATGAGGTCAAATGATACATCACCGAGTTTACGTTTCCAATAAATAATCTGGAGAGGCCGCTGAAGCGATCAACAGACTCATCCTGGACGTGATTTACCCAATAAATGTGACAATGTTCCTCCCAGGAGCCGACTGTGGTTTCTGTCCAACAGCAATAAAGTCACACTTTGCTGTTTTGCGATTGCCAATAAAAACCTGGACAATAATTCAACTGTTTACCTGAGCAATACTGACTTCGATTGTATTACACTCAATAATCTAGTTTCAACATTGATTTACATCAGTATTGTTACACTACATATTGTAACGTACATATTTTGGTTTTCAGATGTTGATATAACTCAGTGGTTGAATGTGACGAAGTACATTTACTCTACTTTAATGTTGAGGTACTTTTACTTTGCTTGGGAATTTATTTTTCATACCACTTTATACTTCCATTCTACTACGATCCATAGAGAAATAAAGTACTTCTCACCTCACAACATTACTAAACTAGATTAGCAAACAGTTAAATGAACACTGAATGATTATAGAACTAATCAATTGGTTCATCGGGAGAAAATCAATTGGCATCGTTAAGGGTCTTTGAGATTCCTAGACTTGAAAATAAAAATTGCATTGCGTACTTTTAACGTAATACTTTAAGTAAATGTAGCCAATTTATACTTAAGATACATTTTAATGGTTGTTTACTTAAGTTAAAATGTATTTACTGTAACTCAATGTATTTGTTGTCTTCAGAGGTAGTAATGAGATTTTCTTACTAATACGCTTGTTTGAAAGATGCGTTATCCTTCACTTTAAACTTAAATAGTATACTCTCAATACAATTCGGAGTAGCTAATACCTCTTATATAAACCTAAATAATAAGGCTTTATCACATTAGTTAGTTTGAAAGCTGCATTTCTGCTTTATTTCCACAAAAAAGCTTTTTCTGAGAGCAGCTAACGGCTCTTAAACAAACCCTCCAACATAATCATGAATATTAAAAGTTAACCACATCAGAGGCCCCTTTCCCAACGCCCCACACTGCAGCAACAGGACCCTCAGCATCTGGCCCCTCTTTCTTCAGACACACAATAAATCGGAAAGTATGCGTCTTTGGTTACATGTAAATTATAGGCAGTTCTTCCAGAGCCGGAGGGGGGATCAGTATCCCCGTTCAGTTCACGTATGAATGGGAGAAACCTGGCTAAAAAGCTCTCTCCCGACATCTTCCTCTTGTTTCCCCGGGAAACAGGAGAGGAGGGTCGGAGTCAGGTGACAGGGGCGACACACATGCAGACACACACACACACATTCTATGTTGTGAGCTCGAGCGCAGATTTAATTACAGTCTAAAAGACCAAATCATGTCAGCTTTTTATTTCATGATGAGCTTGTGCAGAGGATTTGTTTTCAAGCAGATGTTTGTATTCCTGATTATACTGTAACACCGCCTCTGACAGCAGGCTGGTGATACTAATGATGATTTTACAGCATGGACTGTATGAAAGAAAGAAATACAGAAACCAGCAGAGAGACAGAAAGTGGGAACGCTGCGTTTTAAAGATGTGAGAAGCTTCCAGACGCTTGTGTTTTAAAATGCAGCACACTGATGGATTTTAAATCACACAGTCTCTCACCACCTGAAGAGCAATAAAAAGACACTTGGTTTGGCGTTAGACCAACCGATTAGCTTCTAATCACCGCTCTGATTTTCTTCAGCATTTCAATAGTATGAGCTGCTCACTGATGGATGTTTCCCCGCTTTAATAAACACGCTTTGAAGGAGACAATAACATTAATGGCATCTTTTTCCCCCAGGCCAGAACCAGAGAAAAAGGGCACAAAGTGGCGCGGATGAGACGGGCATGAGGTTTCACTGGAGGTCCACTTACAGGAAAAACAACTCTTAAAGAGGCCTTATAACGCTTTTTAGGTTTTCCCTTTCCCTCTATTGTGTTCTATGAGTGTTAGTGCATGTAAATGGTCTGCAGAGGCTAAAAATCCCTGTTTTTCCTCCAGAGGGAGTTTCTCTCCCACACCCCCCCCCCCTGCCCTTCCTGAAACTCCTCCATTTGACTCCTTTGTTTACTTCCCTAACATAATGACATCACTATGTAACACTCCCGCTTCTATTGGCTAGCGCTCCAACACATTGTACGTGATAGGAGGCGTGTGGTGCAGTGGGTTGGTGTTGGGATCAGGGGGTCACAGGTTCAAACCCCACTGCATGTCGTTGTGTCCCTGAGACACTTCACCCCAAATGGCTCCTGTGGGGATTGCCCACAGTATTGAGTATATAAGTCGATTTGGATAAAAGGGTCTAACAAGTGACATGTAATGTAATGATAGTCTAAGGGGCGGGACATCTCTAAGCGGTTGACCAATCACAACAGAGCCGGCCAGCTAACGAATCAGAGCAGACTGGGCTCTGGTTTCAGACAGAGGGTGAAAATACTTCAAACTGTTGTGTTGAGCGAAGAAAAAATGTTGTTTTCAAAGGCTGAACCCCAACGAACACGGATAGAAGCTAAATGTTTCCTTATGAGGAAAGCTCCTGATTAAGACTAAGCTCACACACCCGATACATCGAAGTGAACCAACATAGATTTCCCCTGATAGAGAGTAGTACTCACCACAGGAGCAGCAGGTGAAGCAGTTAGTGTGATACAGGTTCCCCATCGCCTGGCAGGCCTGACTGGCTCCATACACTCCTTTCCCACATTTCACACAGATGCCTGTCAGAGGAACACACTCCGTTAGTCACTGCTGTTAATCCTGAGAGAAACAGTCAAATAAACGCATCCGTGTGGAAAGAAAAAAAACACTTTGTTATAAGGAGATTTTCAAAAATCATATCACAACCTCTCCCACAACACATCACACCCTCTTTTGCCTACTTAATAATAAAATAATTTAAAAAGGATTATTTCTTGCTTTGTTTTTGTTTATTTTTGGTATTTATGTAACGTTATCTTTATATTTAACTTGTAAAAAAGTACAAAAATGTGCATTTGACTCTGAAAAAACCCAATAGAATTGTTTTCTCTTCCAAAAGATAGCTTTGAGCACTGTTAGAATAACACAGATTTCTGAATGAAGATCGTATCTGCTGTGTGTGGCACCATAAGCATACAATCATTTCTGGACATGATGCCAGCTTAGTTGGAGCATTGCTTTGAAACTGATAAAAAAGTGACTCTGCCAAACCATGTGTGCATTCCTGTAATTATGCAACAGTCAATAAAAGGAAGTAGAAATAATTAACCAGCTTTAAATGTCATCACTCCTGTAGTTCGTCCTCCGTTGCCTTTGCAGTAAAACTTATTTAAATGATTTTATATTCCAGTTTCATAAGTCTAGCCTAAACTTCTGTCATTTCCAAGGATTTCATCATGCCGTTTTGAAGGCTAACTTCTACAGGAGAGCTGATGAAAATGTCAAAATGCTCCGAAAGGACATGCAGTGGGTGAGAGAGGAGGGAGAGGAAGGACAGACCAGAAACAAAGTCCACAAAACCGTTGTTCTTCTCCTCGTTCGCAGGGAATGGATTGAGCATGCTGAGGGTGATTGAATGTGCTGCTGAACAATCCAATCAACACAAGAGCGAGAAACTTGATTAAGCTTTTCGGGGTATTTCGATTATTGCGGAGACATTTTTATTGAACAATGGCATTTTCACAGCATGCTCAAATTGTATAACTTGACTCTCTTATTTTCGGGCACCTAGTTAGGATGCCACCTGGGCGCCTCCCTAGAGAGGTGTTCCAGGCACGTCCAGCTGGGAAGAGACCAAGGGGTAAACCTAGGACCAGGTGGAGGGATTATATCTCTTCGCTGGCCTGGGAGCACCTTGGGATCCCCCAGTCAGAGCTGGTTGATGTGGCCAGGGAAAAGAAAGTTTGGGGCTCTCTGCTGGAACTGCTACCCCCGCGACCCGACCACGGATAAGCAGGAGAAGACGGATGGATAATAATGATTATGGGCTTTTTTCTGAAATGTATTCCTAAAGCTGAGTCGATATTATTTTATGAGCATCTTGTGTGGGAGCTGTTTTTTATGATGATGCACATTTTCCCTCCAACATATCCGCCTCCGTTATTTCGATTCACTCAAATATAACTTTTTTTACATTTTCCCTGACATTTTGACCTGCTTTTCCTTTGTGTGTTTCTTTCAAAAGGAGAAGCTGCGGTGAATGGTTAGATTGAATATTGATTTTCAGTAAAGGCGAACTTTCATATGGTGCACTTTGTAGATGCTCTTGTACAGTTTGTGTAGGACGATAATAATGTATCAATAGTCTACTTCTGGTACCCGGAAAATAAGATCTATATGAGATGATGGACTCTTGAATCCCATCACTCTGTATACACCAAGCTTATTTGAAATCCCTGGCACTGTGGCTTTTTATACATCTGTAATGTTGATTTGGAAAAGTTTGGATTCTTTATGTTTAGCTGTATTAAGCTGTTATATAAAACACTTATGTTGCATATGATAATAGCCATGGAGTTGTAGGATGCTCTATAGCTCTAATCAATAGGCCACTTTGCGGAAGTTACTCTCCTATAATGAGCACAGGGAACATTTGTAATAGGAAATGTGCATAAACCTGCTACAGCTTCCTCATTAGCATGGCCTTGCCTGCCCGTGAGGTTATTATGTGATGCAAGTCATGGCTTGCTCTCCTTGAGGTCAACATTAGCCAGTCTTCCAGAATAATGAAAAGGAAAAGCAGTGAGGAAATAAAAGCTTTCCTAAACTGCTTTTCTTTCAGTCAGTGACAGTTTATAATTCAATATTGAAAATCTAATCAAACGGCTCAAACAAAATACTACAAATGCATGTCTAAGTGGCGTCAAAGCAGTCCAGAGAGGGGAACATGCCACATTGTTTCATGCCATGGTTTCTTGTGAGCGTCCTCTCACTAATGATGTCGGACAGGGACAGCATGAAAGATAAAGGTTAATCACTCTGTGTCCGAGTGCTCAGAGACGTGAATCCTTTCTGCAGTGTCGTCCTTTGTATTCCAAAAGAGTACCTGGGGCTCCTTGTTTCCCTCTGTAATTGCTTTGTAGAAGGGCAATGTTTCAGGACAAAGTATAGATAAAGGATATTTTGTGTTTCTACTGTCCTCAGCATAAAATACTTTTGCTCTCAGGATTTTCAATTCATTTCTCAGACTAATTCAGTAATGTCCCTCCAATTGTTGATTTCAATGCAGTCCTTTTCAATAATTCAGCTATAAAATGTTCAAATAGTGACAGTTTCACACATGTCAGCCCAGGTTCAGAAGCACTTATAAAGAGCCTTTGAGGTTTGGCTGTACTTCATTTTTTTAAGCCAGAGGTGAAAAAAGCTTCTCGATATACCCTGGCCTGTACCTCCATGTGTCAGTGTAGAAAGTGTAACAACACTCTTGTGCAACAAGCCAATAACATGCATACTGTCCATGCTGTGAAGTTGAAATGAACCACCCAAGGCCGTGCCGTTAGGAACTTTGTTTGTAACCTGGTGGGCCACAGATTGGTTATGTTTCTTTTCTGTTATAAATACTTTTTTTCATAATTTATGCAGAGCTTTACTTCATCTTCCTAACTAAGTATTTGATGTACAGAAGTCCTCTGGCACACACTTGTAATTTGGGGATAGATGAATCAAATCGACTCACTGTGACTTGCCGCGACACCTTGTCTTTTAACAAAGAGAGTTAGGTAAACAAAGCTGAAGTGAACAGTACACATTGTGTTTGTGAGATTTGAGGCTCTCTGGGCGCTTTCTCGCTTACGGATTGGTTTTCTGTCAGCCTGTTTTTGTCTTGATTTAGTTTTTTTGTCCTTGAAGGAATAAACCAATCCTAAACTGAACAAACTGAAGAAAGAAATAGACATTCACCCAAAACATAAGCTGCTCTATTGTTTGTCCCTATTCTGGTGTTCAAACTTTGTTGTCTTCTTTTGTTTTGCAGTCACAGAGGTATGAATAAAACATAGTGAAAGCATCTATTTACAACTGAGGGAGCTTTAAAGCCATCAGATTTCTTAAGGTGCAAACCGTACAGAATCTTAGTTTGAAAGACTAACCATTATCAACTGTACAAACATGTGGCTTGGTGTAATTGCACCTTTTAGAGCAGTATTGACTGAGGCAACTATATGTATATAGTCAGTGTATAACCTACAGTACATGGTGGTTGACACGCGTCCAGTTTGAAGAAATAGACAGGAGTTACAGGACAAGAGCAAAGTGGTGAGCAAAGTGATGTACTTGTTTTCATGGGGGCAGCAGCAAAAGGTTTTTTAGCCACTGCATTAACACTCACACTGTCTGGTTTTTAGAGAGGTGTGCCTAAAAAAAGTGTACATTATTTTTAGATGATTTTCACCACTTTGCTCTGCGTTCAGACAGTCCTTTCCAACAGGGGAATTAACAGCCATTATATGCTCTTTTTATCGCTATCAGACTCAATTGAATTTTCCCTTTCAGAACATTGAAGATATTTTTGTGTGACTTTGTATGAATCCACATTAACCCTTTAAAACACCAGAGAAAGAAACACTGTCCCTTTAGGCTCCAGCCATAACATTTTGTTATCTCCCTTTGTCACATTGCAGCACACAGAGGACCCTATATATCTTTAGTTCATATTTGCAATGCTACATATGATCTAGTTACATCATAGCGTTGCACAAACTGTTTTCATATTCTGTAAGATGATTTTTCTTTACGTTTTTCCGCAGCACATTCTCTACTGCAATCTGTCTGAAAACGAAATTGCAATGAAACTGCCAAGACATAATGAGAGACAGTAACTGTGATGAATATACTTCTTTAACTACTCTGCAGTTCTATTACACTCATCATTGACTGTCAGCACTAATTATTATCTGATTATTTATTGGTATTACTGTAGCAGACAATAGTGGAACAAGTTACAGCTTATCCTCTTGGTTCACGAATGGACAATTGTATTGGAAATTAGTCCTTCAAAATCCTGCATTCATACAATCTGATGGGAAGTAGAAAGGGGTCGTATCAGTCTGTGTGAGATCTCTTTGGACAGCCAGTTCCACAATGAACAGTGGCTTTGGGCAGACCTCTTAATTGTAAGGACATTGGCCTTTCCTTTTAAAAGCTGCCATGAAACAATGTACTGCTTCAGAGACTTCCCTGCTAGAGTGTTCACAGTGCTTCAAACAGGGAGGATACACCTTGATCCAGCTAATATATATAAGATTATGTGCATATCACAGTTAAACTAATTTTCCACTGAATAGTACGTTTACGTGAAACATTTAGAAACTATGTACTTTTATACACAGGTCCGACAAGAGCGGTCTCAGTCCTTTTGTGTTGGAGAGATAAAAGGAGTTGGGTTTAGAAGCAATTTTTTCCCCGACGATGCCTAGACGCTAGTGTCTGATGGGTCTAAACTTGTGAAGGATACTGCGTGTCTCCACCGCGATGCCGATAACCCCCGGTGAGGTTGGGTTAGTCTTTCCATCCTGTCGTGACCTGTAACGGGGCAAGCTTTCGGCGACCTCTGCGACATTCATGTATACGGTCCGGACATACTACCAAGACAAGAGTGTCTTAGTCGGTTACTTTTCTGTCACAATTTAACTCGCTTTACTCCTGACCGATTTTACGTACTAGACAAACCATAAAACTCTTTTTATTTTTCATATTATACGGGTAATATATCCAAATACCAGGGATGTGATATATAATTAAGTTTATATCGTACTTATCCAGGTGAAATTTTCCCACAGACCAATTTACGGTAATACCGGTTTATACTGAGACTACATTGTGTTTACACTGTTGGAAATAGGGGTAAGGTGTTATACGGATGGGGGATCAAAAACCAATTTATTTTATGAAGTTAACTTTTTCCAACTTTAACCTATTTCTGTTAAGAAAAATGAAACACCTACACAGTTGTTCCAAGGGTCTAGGACATAGTTGTTAAATGAGATACAAACAAAGAAAGAAACGGTGACACTAAACAACGATCGACGTCTTTTTTGTTTGAAAACATAAAAGTTCGTTGAGAACACGCTTGAAGGTTGAAGTTACGGATTTAGGGGTCATGAGATGGAGCGGATATCGTTTGGGACCGATGGACGAGTTTAGTTTCTGTTCCCGCGAGTTGAGACTGTCTTCGGGNTATTTCCATGTCAGGATGAGCTTGTACAGGCAAGAGTTGAAGTACTTTTGGTACAATCCAATCTGTGCAAGGTACAGTGCATATATACTCACTGCTTCCTGCACTGTACCTTGCACAGATTGGATTGTACCAAAAGTACTTCAACTCTTGCCTGTACAAGCTCATCCTGACATGGAAATAAAAAAAATAGGCTCCTTTTTTAGAGCAAACCACCTCATTTGTATGTCCTCCTCCACTGTAAGTTGGCCAGAGCTCTGGTTTCTCTGCCAGAAGCAGAACAGAGACTGATGCATCCCATCAACAAGAGCAAGAGCAAAGCCTCTCTGTAGACTGCTTCACTCCCAGGGACAAAGTGACACCGTATGCAATGAAATATATTGATAGTGATACAATAAAACTACTTTTGGATGAGGGGGAGGAGCATAGGAGGAGCTAGGCCAGGAGGGGCCAGATACCGTTAGCATAACAAATACTACGTTAGCAGCTAATGCTAGTGCTAGTTAGCTTGCTCGATTAGCACGTTGCATTAACTACAGAATCAGATATGTGATTGCTTTTATGTTTTTTGATCCTAACCCCACTGTAGCCTAATCTACTTTAAATCAGGCAGTGCAAAGTCAAACTTGAAGATGTGCTGTAGCCTGTGTTCAGTTACACAGATTAAACAAGGCTGTCCCGCTTTATTGCTCTGTGTTTTAAATCAAAGGTTTTTCCAACCAGTTATAAAAACTGCTAAATCACTTAATGCCAAATAATTAAACCATTGCATGAAAAACACAGGAAACTGCCTTGACAAAGAGGAACAGTTATCACATGTGGAAACGCACCAACAGTCATTGTGACTGACAGGAAGTTGACAAATACTTCTACATGAAATGTGACCAGATAGATGTCACTGGTGTTTTGAGCTGCTGTGGAAATCTACATGTATAAAAGTTAATACACATTTGATTGATCACTGGATTAAAGGTTATTTTAAGACGGTGTGCAGACTGTTGGTCTCTCCGACCCTGATCTGATTATTGTTGTTGCACGTTTGAGTGTGGCACCTTAAATATTCATATTCGTGCTGTCACTTTATGTCCACATTTTTGGGATACTTTACTCTCTGTAAGGACACAAGTAATTTTAACATTGTTATTCATTTATAACATTTTACACACCACACAAAAAAGTCATTATTAGTAAGTCATTTTTTAATGCAAAAATGGCAAAAAAAGTAGTTTTTAGGCTTAAAATATTGAGATTTCCTGCTTTTCTCTTCCCTATCTCATTATAAACTGGATATGTTTGGGTTTTGAACTGAAAGAAAAAGCCATATAAAGACATAATATTCTACTTTGCCGGATGGATATTGTTCACCATTTCTGTTTAGATCCAAACAATAAATCAGAAAATTAAAATATTTGTGAGTTGCTGCTTTAAATCTGGTTGCAACTTAGAGGCTGCTGCTGCTATCACATTTGTTTTTACATTTGCAAAAGACAAGGAAGTACAAAATCAGAATCAGAATACCTTTATTAGTCCCTCAGAGGGGACATTTACATTGTTACAGCCAAAGACAGCTTAATGTTACCATGCATGAAAAAGTATTAAAGATAAAAAAAGAAATTATAATCAAAAAAGTTACACATTTGACCAAAAACACATCCTGTAACAGTTCTGAGGATTTAGCAGCCAGGTATATATTACACAGTTTTTTATATATATGTGTGTGTGTGTGTGTGTGTGTGTGTGTGTGTGTGTGTGTGTGTGTGTGTGTGTGTGTGTGTGTGTGTGTGTGTGTGTGTACTAGGGGCCGTGGTGGTTGTATAGTCTGACCGCTGAATGCAAACCAGACTTTCATTTTTATGTCTTTCCTTGAGATTTGATCAACGCATTGTTTTTTGGGGGCTCTCTGCAGCGCTGTCTGGTGACAAAGGGCCAGAGGAGAGAGAGGCAGCCCTCCCCCTCCTCCCCTGGGTGAGGGGAGCGGGCAGCGGGTGTTGGAGAGGTGTGGGGGGTTGAATGGGACCAGCTAGTGACCTCAGGCAGAAGGAATGTCCCCGTTTGCTCAGTCTCTCCCCTAGCAGCACTGCACACAGTCATCAGGCCTTTGTGTTCACCTTCCAGACCCCGAACCAGAGCAGAGGCCACAGACGAGCACACAGCAACACCTCCCCAAACCTCTCAACACCTCCACAAACCTCCACAAACCCTCCACAAACCTCCCAAACCTCCCCAAACCCTCCACAAACCTCCACAAACCACCCCAAACCTCCAGTCAAAACCACCCCAAACCTCCGTGTGCCTTGGCAGTCTCAGCTCACCAAACCTCCCCAAAAACTCCCAAAAACTCAGCAAAAACTCCCCAAACCTCACAAAAACCTCACAAAACCTCCACAAAGAATAATCTTCAAAGCATGCAACTGTTTTTGCAGAAGCAAGTCAGGTTTAGAAAGAATGCAGTGTTTTGGTAAAGCCTTCCTGTTGTTAAACCTGGTCCCTATTTCCTGCAATTAATCGAGAATTTGCCCAGTTTCTTTTTTTCAATGTGCGATAAAAATAAGGATTTCTTCATGATTTCAAAGTCGCACTGGGGTTGGTAATTGATCACTTTGCTTGGTGAAGTACTGATGTGCCACAGGGTCTTTTCTTTCTACAGAAGTCACCTTACCTCGGCCCCTTAAAGTGGAATAAGACAGAAGATCTGCAAGCCGTATTAAAAGCTCCCACTTGTGTTCCTAGAAAGGATCTGTTGGATTTTGAAGCTGCATTGTAAAATGACTTGGAGCTTTTAATAGATTTGTTTTGATCCAGCACCTGCAATTGTTTTTTGTTCGTGCCTATCCTGCAACGAGTGTATCCTGAATATGATGCGGGACCCTGCAAAGTTTTGAAGTCAGTGTCTCTCTCTTAAGAGTTCTTCCTGCTGCATCCTGCTTTTCTCTTTGCTCCACGCTACCAAAATGCTAATTGCTCCTTAGTCTCAAAGTCTTAAAAGTCTCACCTATTGTGTGCCAGCATTCCTCGGCCGCTGCAGCCATTTATGTGGGTGTTAATGTATTGGCGTTGTGACACGGTGTTTGTTCGTGAAATACAGCGATTGCATACATTTCCTAGTGTGGGAGGGGGGGGGCATGTCTTTTTGGGACATCCATAAAATCAATGGTGGCTTCGGGGATGACAATTAAATCTGACTAATCCAGCAGATTTATGAGATCCCTGCGCTTGGTCTGCCAGGCTCGGTGAAGTCATCGCGCTGCCAGAGAGACACCGCTGCTGCTAAATGAATTTGAATGGGCGAGCTGCGAGGGGTGCATGGCGGGGGGGCTGCAGCAGAATTTCCTTTTTAGATTGGATTCAGACTTGGATTCTGATGAATGAAGGCTCACCCGGAGGAATTCAGCCCTCATGCTCAGAGCTGGAAGCTACTCCCGCTGTGGTGTGTTGCTGTGAGGCGTAGCACTGCAACTACTGAGTGTTTTCATGACATTTCAGACCACCAAAGTGAAGTAGAAGTTGCCAAAAAAATCATGGTGGAACGTTTAGAAATGCCAATAGTAGTTAATTCACACAATATCTGTTCTTTTTGTATTATTACTTCACATATTTTATTCCATTCGATCACATTGTAAATACTGGCATATTTTATTTGACTATATTTTCTTATAATAGTTCTGTATAGCACTGCAACTACTGATTGATTCACGACATTTCAGACCACCAAAGTGAAGCAGAAGTTGCCCAAAAAAAGCATTTATTTGACATGATGTGGAACGATGAGAAAGGCCAATAGTAGTTAATTCACACAATACCTGTTTTTTTTGGCTTATTACTGCACATATTTTATTCCATTCGATCACATTGTAAATGCTGGCATATACTACAGATTGTTTCACGACATGTCAGACCACCATAGTGAAGTAGAAGTTGCCAAAAAAAGCATTTATTTGACATGATGTGGAACGATCAAACGTTTGGCGTTGTGTCTTCATGGTGATCGAATTGAAATGGAGTTATCGGTGTCTATCTGGTGTTAATGTGTGCGTCAGAGTGAGGGACATCCTCCCTGCAGCCTGCTATTGTTGCTCTGCTTGTGCACGGTGCACAATGGTGGGGAAGGGGAGAGGAGAGATACTTTGGGGGGGGAGGTTTGGAAGGCAGCCTGCTGTATTGATTGTGTATGGGCTGTGAATGGATTCCTGTTGGGATCAATGGTGATTAAGCGACAGGATGTTGCATTGGACAGTGAAGCCATCTGCTCCACACCGACCTGCTGCCGTGGTGAAGTAGAGGGGATTAGAGAGAGGTATACAGTATGTATTTTCACTGAGAGTCAGAAGTGGAGTTTTCTGTGTGCTTTGTGTGACAAGTATCCCTCTGAGTTTGCCTTTCATATCCTTCAAAGCCTCCACTCAGGAAGTGTTACTCTTAATCAATCTGCACGATGTTCGGTGTCACAGCAACTAGGCTTTGGATCAAAATTCTAATCTGAATAAAATCACTCAAAAATGTGAGTTTCATTCAAAGTATATTCATAGATTCTTTTGAGATTTAAGAATGGATTTCTGAATGTTTTAGTTATATTTTATAACGTCCTCAGTCTGATAAATTACCAGAAATCTTAAAGAAATTGATTAATCGGATTAAATTAAGTCTTTTTTAACTTAACCTTCTTTAGTGTATCTGTTCCAATAAAACAGGTGCTACACAAGTTGTTTTTGGGGTTAAACTCCAACAAAAATAAAGATTTCTTATGATAGAAACATTTAGTCACAAACTTCCTGATAGTGGAAAAACTGCGTCTACATTTCATCATAAATTCCCTTGAAGGTTTCATTCAAAAATACTTTAAAGTTCTAAATGCAACTGTTCTTACGTGTTATGAAACCTGTTGTGTTTCGCCTGAAACACAGCATGTCTCAAACCTCCTTGAATATGTAGATTTGACTTTGTTGTCTTTCCCTTTCAGGTCGGAGGCTTCGAGGGAAAGCTTTCTACAACGTCAACGGGAAGGTGTACTGTGAGGAAGATTTCCTGGTAAGTGTTCCTGGTTATTGATTTGCTGTTCGTGTTGGGGGGGCCAGGGGGTTTAAGGATCAGGATTTCAGGCTGTGCCCCTCCAGAGGAAACGGACATAATGGCAGCTATAATTAGGACTTTAGCACCACCCCTCCAATTCACACTAATTTCCCCAAAATGTCCCCAAGGAGCTCAATTACCCCTCAAGCTGCCCGGCTCTTACAGGACGACAGCTGGAGGTCCGTCTGCTGCTGTTTACAGTGCTCTCATGGTGCCTTCAGGAGCTGTGGGAAATAAAGATTATCGTACGATGTATGGACACGACCTCAAACATTTTTACGTATTTTAATTACTTATCTTTCACAGCTCAGGTGTGGGAAGAACTTTCTTCTGAATAAGAGAGAGGAGTGTTGTTAAATACTGTGTATCTAAGTTATATTATATTTTTGAAACAATATTTATTAAAGGGCCGTTTATACAAACAAATCTACAAAAAGAATTCAAGGCAAATGTGTCTTTAAAAGAGTGTGCTAGCATTATTATGCTATCATATTATTGATAGATTAGTGGCATCAAAGTGTCTTAAAACCATAATTATATCTATTTCTGGGATTGATTTATGAACTCAATTACTGATGCAAATAACACAGATGATATGTTGGCTACTGCAGCCGTATGTGATGCTGTTATCAGGACATTTGAATATAATGTGACAGAGATTGATGTCCAAACATGGAGGAAGTAGCATAACAAAGCTTCCTTTCACAAATACGAGCTTCATCATCCGAACAACATCACCACGTTGTCGATACTTCCTGTTTCTCAGCAGCTTCCCCTCACATTTGAACCTGTTGGGGAAGTACTCTTCCTGTTGTTGCATCATCAGTGATTATCTGATGCTGGAGCTCAGATGACGGGATGAGACTAATCTTCTTCCTCCGCTGCGATGAAGCTAAGACTCGACTAGTCTGGCCTGTCCTCTGGGGG
>NW_011349522.1:178752-184991 GCF_000735185.1 Notothenia coriiceps | reverse complement strand
GCGACAGCCGAAGCAAGTACGATGCCTACAGAACGCCACCCGATGGCCCCGAACCACACGAAGGCAGCATTTACATTACATTCAAGACAAACAACTGCAACAAAAGCAACACAAACAATGATGTTAAAGTATTATGATACTGGACTGATATTTTCAGACTTTGTTCTTTAAGCCCCTGTCACACTGTCCCGAAATTGACACCCGATGGACTCACGATTAAGGAAATGTTCAAATTCAGCTCTGATCGTAGCAACATGGGGCCATTCGTGAGGGCATCTTAACCCATCGTATGACCGCCGGTGGAGTTTCTCAGGCTCCGGCAGCAACTTCGGGAGCGGTGGCCAAATCTTTGGCATCACAAAGATGGCTTAAGATGCCCTCACGAATGTCCCGATGTTGCTACGATCAGAGCCGAATTTGAACATTTCCTTTATCGTGTGTCCATCTGGTTGTTTTATTGCACAACAAAATCATGTAAACATATTATGTAAATAACCCAATTTGTGTTCTGTGAAACTAAAAAGGATATAATATATTATTTTGAAGGCGAGGAAGTTGTTGTTGCTATGGAAACAACATGACGGAGGAAACTTAATATCTTCTACATATACTGTAAAGACGGAGAAAGTAAAGAACAAAGTCGGAAAATATCAGTACAGTATCATAATACTTTAACATAATTGTTTTTATTACTTTCGTTGCAGTTGTATGTCTTAAATGTAATGTAAATGTTGCCTTCGTGTGTGGTTCGGGGCCATCTTCGTGCGAAATTCACAATTCCATATTCGTGTGTCCATCGGGTGTCAATTTCGGGACAGTGTGACAGGGGCTTAATCGGCACAGATCGCGTTTTGAAAATACACAAATACTGATGTTGACGAGCGAAATGTCCTCGAGTCTCATAAGGTGTCCGTGCTGAATGAAATGATGTTTAGTGTAAACGGTTCCTTACCTGTGCTGGGAGGATGGGCTGGTTGCAGGAGGCACACTTGGGAGCAAATACCCTGTCGTAAAAGAGACAAAAATATATATAAAGTGAAGACACCTTATTTCACACAGGTTAACACTAGTTTAAAAAAGTAGGTTGAGAACCATACATTTTGTGTTAAACTGCTGACTGAACATATTCAGTGATACAGTAAATATATGTGTGTCCTCTTACGTGTGGTAGTCTTTGACACAGTAGATGTTGTTCTCAACGTCCACGGTGAACGGCACTCCGTCTAAACCCTCTTTACAAACCACACAGCGGAAACAACCCGGATGGTACGACTTTCCCAGCGCCTGCAGGATCTACACACACACAATAAGAAAAAACACACAAGATAACGGTAAGACGTGTGTAACCGGTGTTGATTCGCGGTGTCTGCGTTGTGTTTTGTTTCGTTGAGGCTATCTCCGTTTATTCACTGACTGACAACAGATATACAACAAATCAGTCGTTATTAAATTGTTGTTTCCCCTCACACTGACTCCTCTCACGTGGAGCATTCACAAGAAGGGAATGGGAAACAATATGAAGGCGGGAAGTCCCCACAAAAATAATGCATTAACGCAGAATGATATGTCATCAGAGGCTTCTTAAAGATTCAGCTACTGCAGTGAACATGTTTTTCATCAGGGTGTTCTACGAAATAAGGCTCAAGATCAAGAGAACATGTAAAAGTTTATCTTAACGAGTTGGGTTTTTTGTCTGCACGATATCCTAGTAACTTTGCTTATCATAAACAAGAGAGTGCCTGAAGTGTCAATTAGAAACCTTAGACATGCATTGAGTCTCTTCTTTACACTTCCTGTCTGGTGAACTCTTACCATCTCCATGATGAGGTGACCGCACACAAAACACTTATCCGCCGTCTGCTGGAAACCAGAGTACTGAAAGAAAAGACACAGGAATTATTATTATTATTATTATCTTCAGCAGGTAGTGAACTTTTAGGTATATTTCAATGCGTGTATATGCTGGCAGTTTGCCCCCTGATGCACGAGCTTGTTTCAGGGCAGGGCTGATCTATAGAGGGTGCTGCTGCGCTCTTCACATCAACACGAACAGGATTTCTTTCAGGATCTTCTGTCTCTCAGCAACGCATGTTTCAAAAGCTATGATGAGTCCTCCATCATATTCCATACAGACAGGTTATAGGATACATGTCAGCTAGGGCATGGATAACGTTTTACTCCAATTTAGACTTTTCTGCACATTTTTGGATTGATCGTTCAACGAGTTATCTCTTAACTCACAACTTCAAGGTGACTCGGGGTGAGCAATGTATATCTAAATCATCAATTTCTCTTAAAGGTCCCCTATTATACTGTTTTTCATCAATATATCACAGGTCTCAAATATATACAGAACATGTCTCTGAAGTGTTTGGCTCCAAACAGATCATTGCAGCATTACCCATAATCCTCTCTGTTTCAGCCCTGTTTCCGAAGTGCTGATTCTCTGTCTGTTACTTTAGATGAAAATAAGGAGCCCCTCCCCACGCCCCTCTGAGAGACATTTGGTTACAAAGAACTCAATGGTGCTCTAGGAGGAGATTCAGGTGATAAGGTGGGGGGGGGGTTACCTTGGTTGCTGATTGGCTAATGGTTACTCAAGACAAAACATCGTTATGACATCACAAAGTGGCCAAAATCTGCTGGCTCATTTCAGTTTTTATAGAAATGGATCAGGACAAAAAGAGAGAGAATCTTTGTTCCTGAAACTTTCAGAGTCTCTTTCCACAGAGGGGACACATGTTGATGTAGAAGAGACATGGAGAAGAGGGGACACATGTTGATGTAGAAGAGACATGGAGAAGAGGGGACACATGTTGATGTAGAAGAGACATGAAGAAGAGGGGACACATGTTGATGTAGAAGAGACATGAAGAAGAGGGGACACATGTTGATGTAGAAGAGACATGAAGAAGAGGATGTTGCATAATAGGTGACCTTTGAACCCTGAGTGCAGGAAGTCTAAATGAAGGTGACCATCTGCAGATCAGAAGCCTTCAGGGTCGTGACCTGATGACTTGGGGGCAAGTGGATGAACAAGGCTACCAGGTGGAGGTGGTGATGGGCAAATCTACCATCTGCCGCCACNTTAACCTCCTGGATATCCATAAAGCCCCTGTCACACTGTCCCGAAATTGACACCCGATGGACACACGATTAAGGAAATGTTCAAATTCGGCTCTGATCACGATCAGAGCCGAATTTGAACATTTCCTTAATCGTGTGTCCATCGGGTGTCAATTTCGGGACAGTGTGACAGGGGCTTTATGGATATCCAGGAGGTTAAATAGCTTGACAAGCGCAATTTTTATTTTAAATTGAACTCTCTCTAAGCTGTACAAACAATGATTGCTGCCCGAGTCTCCCCAACCATTCTTTTCTGAGTATTAGTTTCTCCTTCTTCCTTTTTATTTTTTCTGCAAAATGGCGCCCAACTTTGATTGGTAGCTTCTTATGGACATGGTTTTTAAGGGAAGAACTTGTGTTTAGCGGCGGTCTTTTCCCATACTTTTTTCTGCGCGTGTTTGACTTAGTTTGGAGACCAGACCGAAATGTAGACCCCTGATACCCTGAGCAAACTACCAGGCTCACATTCGTTGGAGAACATGTAAAGAAATACATGGTTGAAGTGTCTAACGGAACAGCCAAATCTGAACAAACAACTTGGTACAGCCCTAATGTTTACCTTAAATCCATGTACATATTCAGAGCATTTGTTGGTGTAAACCTGCTTTTGTTGGACCATAACTTACTTTAAGTCTCTATGAATGTCTGCTAAATGTAATATAATCACTATAATGGGACACCTGACTGAGTGTGTTTGTGCTGACAGGGCTCCGAGGAAACCATTCGAGTCGTTTCTATGGACAAGGACTACCATGTGGATTGTTACCACTGTGAGGTGAGACGCTCCCTAACACACACACGCACACGCACACGCACACACAGACACACAGGGGGGTATGAGTAAGAGCAGTCTAGCACGAATGAGTTCAGACTACAGGCAATTCCTTATCGCTGTGTGTGATTCAACATTTCAGGCTGTTGTGAATAGCACAGAAAATATTTACATGCACAGTTCACACACACACACACGCACGCACACACGCACACACACACACACACACACACACACACACACACACACACACAAACGTGCTTTCACATGCACATTAGACACAATGAACCTGAGTAAAATCTGCTAATCGTGGGACGAGACCAGACTGTTTTTCTCCAGCATGCATGAATCACCGCTGCAGACACTCTGAATGAATGACACACACACACACACACACACACACACACACACACACAGTTACCAACCCAAGGTTACAGATCAACATTGTGACTCATTGACGAAGCACATTCCTGCGCTGAGCTCTGAACCCAGCTGGGGACTTGTTGCTCAGACTGAACTGAACCCGTCAGTCAGATGCTCCTCAGTGACGGATCAACATCTCACGCCACACTTCAGTGATTCTGCATTTCTGTGTTCTGAATCATAAATACTGAATTGGGAGATGTCTGTCCTCAATATCAGAGGGAGACAGACAGTTTTCTCTGAATGTCTGACAGTTCACTTCATAGAAATGCATCAGATCATTATGTAAGCAGTGGGTAATGATTTAGAGATGTGAAGGGGGGGGGGGTGATGGACAGAGGAAGGGTAAAGTCCAGAGCTGAATCATTCAGAAGAATTCATATTCATCACACACACATTTTTGCGTTGCTTATCCAAGTCTGAGGAAGGCCAGTTTATGACACCCTTCAGTTCACGGTCTCCTCCACAGGTTCACTGTATTCATTCATAATGCATTTGTCAATACAGATATTTAAAAGAAAAAAAAAAGTGTGTTTAATCAGCGATTTTCTCAGAAATTCCTCTGGACATTTGAACTCTCTAAGCGCGCGTTCAAACCAAACATTTAGTGTGTTTTAATAGTACTCTGGTACACTTTGTTTGAGCAGTTGAAGACTAAGTAGTTATACTCTGTTGTGGAAATGGAAATGGAAGATTGAAATTGTGTGGACCAAAACAAACAACATCTTGCTCGTTCTTATTGCAATGTCTAGCATATAATATCCAAGTAATGCAAAACGACTTAGTAGCTGCTAGGCCAACATCTTCCATTATCGATTTCAAGGTAGGTGTTATTTAAATTGGACCTATCATGCTATATTTGAATAATGTAGTGTAGGACCATACCTATATAAGGCATATTTATACTTTTTATTTTTCAAAATACCAAACAGATCATGCATTTTAGCCATTCCTCATTTCGCTCAATGTAACACTGTCTTTGCATGGGCTGATTCTGTGAGAACAGCACCATCTACAGGCCTGGCATATGTACTACAGCGTCTCCAGCGCTTTCCAACGGCAATGTCCGTCGCTGTCTCCTCCTGATTGGTGGAGTTGGCCCAATAGCCGTAGCGCCACTTCTGTGACGTCATAGAAGTGTTCAAATCTGGATCAGTCTGTATCAGATCCGTTGCAGCCCCTTTTTAAGAGATTTGGGTATGGAGGAAAATAGAGAGGGTTGTGTTTTCTGACACTTGGTGAGTTCCCTGGAACACCGGGGACACATATTCATATAGAAGACGTACAAAAGTTCATTCTGCATGATAGGTCATATGTGTATATCCAGGCTGTGCTGTCTCAACGCAATACATCATTACAATGGTATGACAAGTACCTGTTTTCACACACTGCCAAAAACAGACTAAGCAAACCTCCCAAATATAAAAGGTACCCCTTGTGCATTAACAAAGCCCACACTCATCTGTGTTTAGTGACTGATCGTGTTTCTCTCTTCCTCCCTCCTCTCAGGACTGCGGTCTGCAGCTGAACGACGAGGAGGGGCACCGCTGCTACCCTCTTGAAACCCACCTGCTGTGCCACGGCTGCCACATCCACCGGCTGCAGGCCCCTCCCCCGGCCCACCAGCCCCCCCCCAGCTACCCGCTGCACGTCACCGAGCTGTGAGGGGGGGGGAGGAAGGGGGAGGAGGACCGAGACCCCAGGTGATCCCAAACTGAGACCCCGTACTGCCTCCCAGGTGATCCGACACTACAGGAACCGGCAGATCCAGGGACGCCTCAGTGTGTCCGCCTGAGCTTCTGTCCTCCTGTCACATGACGGGCTGGGGAAAAAAGGGTCTCCCCCTCTATTTTCCTCCCCCTTCCCCTTTGGGTGCCTAACCCTAAAACTTGCCAGCTCACCCAGAGACCCCCGGTCA
>NW_011349522.1:174815-178736 GCF_000735185.1 Notothenia coriiceps | reverse complement strand
CCCCCCCCCCAAAACATTAATCAAAAGGGATTGGACGCAAAACTTGTCTCTCCCTTCCAATGTTTTTTATTCCGGGTGGCCACATTCTCGTTCTGGAGGACAGGAAGGACCCCAGGGTGGGTTTGGGAGTGGGATTGCTGTGCCTTCAGTGCAGCCCCCCCCCTCCCCACACACTGACATGGAGTCCTGCTACTGGTTTATGCAAAGGACAAAAATCAGTCACGATACAGGGCCGCGAGAAAAAGTCTGAACGCCCCGAAACACCAGACGTAGCCCCGGAGGAACGACTGACATTCCACGTAGACCTCGAGAGATTCACAAGCAGTGTCTTAATTAATGATTATATTATGACGGCAAGAGAAACGTTTTAGATGCACATAGAATGTCTTTTATATATGAATATATATTTTGCAGATGTTTTCCACATAAGATCGTAGATGTAGATTCTCATCTTTCTTTCTGTTGCTGATTCAGATCCAGAAGTCTGAGGGTTTCTGGGTCTCTTGTTTCATTCCTCCTGCAGGAAACAACACCTCCTCATGTCTGTCAGCGGGTTTACAGACTCATTGGTTTTAGGAGCAGACGTGGCACAAAAATAATTTGCCTTTTTAATTATTTTTATTCCACTTTGAGTACCAAATATTTAGTTTCGGCGACATATTTGTTGTTTTGGACTGCATATCCCATCTCTTTAAAGACTGTAAAAAGCTTTAACAAACTTAAATTGAGACATGTGTGCATATCCTAAAGTGCCAGATACTAAAAAGTGAATTAAAACGGATTATTCTGACTATTTAACTGGACAGATGTTTATCAATCTGTACATGTTGTATTACAATTGATGCCATTACTCACTAAGTTTTCTACATAGAGTCCCACCTGGTTAGCATCTCCTTCACACAGACCCAAATCAAACAATATGTTTTTACTTATTCTCACACACTAAAAGGGAACAATGCATTTACTTATCATTAGACTTTTTTTCAGATTTGCTCATTCTGACCTCCTCTCAAGGTCGGCCACTTTTTCTGCCAAGTTATCACACAGAGCTGTAAGATTAAGATTTAAGCTTAATCTTAAAATCTGAGAGCTTAGCTAGAAATGGGTCTTTAAATGCGGAGATTTAGGGCCTGTGGTGGCGGAGCACTAAAGCACACTTATGAGACGAATAGGCAACATGTATGAAGATCTGAACTTAGAAATACTACATATTCTCTATTTATACTTTTAGAATATGCAGCATTTTGCAATCCTACTGTCAAAAGATTCAGCTCTTTTGGTAATAAAGCGGTCCATGTAGTACTCAAAGAGGAATACAAATACTTTAATGATTCTTTTGCAAATCCCTTTTGCTCCAGGTGTGTTCAGGACACTGCCTCCTGGTTTGTTTTTCCAGACACTGTTTTTTTTGTCATATGAACACTGAGACGAGGAACCTCCACTTGTCCACATGCCTTAAGAGTGTGTGTGTGTGTGTGTGTGTGTGTGTGTGTGTGTGTGTGTGTGTGTGTGTGTGTGTGTGTGTGTGTGTGTGTGTGTGTGTGTAAAACTACATGAGACAAAACACTTGAAACCCTGAGCTAGGACTGGGCAGTATATAAAGATTATCAATATTGTAATATATGTTCTTAGATTGGACGGATAACGTGATAACTTCCCTATGGTTTGTATTTTTCCATTATTCAGTCATTATGTCCACATTACTGTTGATTATATTCAAAAATATCATTTCATAAATATTTGTTCTGGAAGCCCTAATAGTCAACTCTACAAAAGTATCGCTATATTGTTATCAAAGTATTTGGTAGGGCACGCGAGTGTGTTTCTCTTCCATATTTCAACAACAAGGCAATTCAAAGTGCTGAGCAATAATTAGTGAAAGCATTAAGACCAAGTGCAAGTCTTAATAGAGTCAAGAAAACAAGCTTAAAAACAAC
The DNA here is from genome assembly GCF_000735185.1 of Notothenia coriiceps. Classification (NCBI taxonomy): domain Eukaryota; kingdom Metazoa; phylum Chordata; class Actinopteri; order Perciformes; family Nototheniidae; genus Notothenia; species Notothenia coriiceps. The sequence continues at coordinate 176,799 of NW_011349522.1, read as the reverse complement.
AAGACAGGCCTACTAACATTAATGAAAGTTACAGTAAGATATAAACTGTTATTATTCTGTCTAAAATATTATCAATTTAGATTTTTCTTTATATTGCCCAATCCTACTCTGAGCTACGTGGTGCTGGGAATAAAACTGTCTCATCCCTCTCTACTCATAACTGCCATCAGAGAGTTTCTATATATATGTGATTTTTGAATTGGCTCCAACGGTTAATTCCTCTTGAATGAATAGTGAAGCAATTAATGTCAGATTCAAGACATTTGAGGAAAACTATTCTTCTCTCACTTAAATTGAACAAGTCTTATGCAGATAAACCCCACCTGCTCGTTTCATATATGTGCAAAAGTCTTAAGTGTGCATGTACAGTACGAGTGTGTTTGTATGAGTGTATGAGTGTGAGTGTGTGTGTGTGTTGTGGCAGGCCATTGCACACACACACTCACAGTGCTTGCAGCATCCCACACATGACCTTCTCCCAGATGTTTGTGTGTCATTCTCCGTGTTTGTTTGAACTTTACACCGTGTTGTGTCTCAGTAGCTGGTGTGTTTATGATCCTCTGACAGCCACCGACTGGGATTCACACCATCACCAGATATCAAAAGCAAACACTGGCTCTTAATTATTATTATTATTATTATTATGATGACTGTACACGCAGGTCTGAATAAATACTACTGAATGTGTGAAAAGCAGAGGCTGAAGGCAGGAAGTTATTTCTAGTGAGATCCATACGAATGTAATAATGATTAGTGTTGTATATTTGTAAAAGCAGGAAAGAAAAAATGACTGCATATGTGAGACATTCCCTTTTTATTAACCTCAATTTTGTATAAGGGTCAAGTAACGTGTGCTATACTTGAAGAACGAGGCATTCTTTCTGCACAATATCAACCCCGAGGAAAACGTAACAAGATCAGAGTGTAAACCCTTTAATTCTTAAAAGTACTACTTGTGTTTGTTTTGCATAGCACACAGCTAGTCACCCTGTACATAAAGAGGCTAGTTGTTTATTTTTCTGTCAAACGTCACTTGGAAAAGATTCTTCTCCTGCTGTAGTTCCAACAAGCACATCTGTCACATCTTCTGTATTGCTTTTTGTTTTACCTAGATGGTTCATAAAAAAAAGGAAACTAGATCTATTTATCTAAACATGGAAAAAGTCTAAAGTTATTTAATGTATTAAAAATCGGGACGTATCATTTAACTGTAGATGACATAATCTGCTTTTTCAATAAAGTGGTTTTGTAGCTAACTGCAAAATAATGTCTGTTTTCTTCTCTTTTGTTTACTTTTACTACGTTTCTAGTACATCAAAAGTATTGTTTTTTTATAGTGTATGAAATACTTTACCTACTTTCACCCAATGTCAAGGTTTTAGTATAACGACGTTGTTTCACATTCATTTATTTGGCCCTCCACGTTCAATACTGTCACTCAAAATGTACATATGTTGTTTTTCCAGATATCAAACTAGAACGGCAACAATAACAATTTCTTATTTAAACTGTAATTGGGATTTGAAATCTATAATAACAGACAGATTTGTATCAATTACATATTATGAAACTGAAAAAACTGTGCCATAAATATTAAGGCTGAACGATTAATCAAACATTTTTTGTTCTTGTGTGTCAGTCATCCACACCTATCAGAAGTGCTGTGCTCCACATAGGTGATAGACAGATTGATCCAATCACCTGCCAAGTATCTTTGAAAGTGCCTGCCCTTTCCAAATGGCTTCCAATGGAGCTTTCCTAGATGGTGAAATAAACCGTCTGAGTCAGGTTAGTAATGCTCCATCACATGTTTCTATTACAGGGTGAATCTTAAACTGAAGCTTGACTTTAAAGCAACCCAACGGAAGTTTCATGTAAATTTAGTTATTTCACTCGTAGCTCGGGCTGCGGGGGTGCTAGAGACGGGAGCATGTTGATGCGACCTTCCTAGCCGGAGATATGGCCGCATTTGACAATAAACTTC
>NW_011349522.1:173604-174780 GCF_000735185.1 Notothenia coriiceps | reverse complement strand
TAACATTTGTGATATTGGGCTATATAAATAAACATTGATTGATCTAAACGTCACATATTAACCAAATGCTTTGCCACAATTATATAAGAAAATCAGAGAGGCTTTCTTTGCACAATCTTCCACATAACATTTTCTTAACCTTTTGAAATATAGACTCATACTTTACTCATCGTGTGTCTTTATTTCATCATCAGTCATGTTTAAAACCCTTCTTATAAGCATTATAACATACACACATTGATCCTAACAGCAGTGTTTGTCTGGAAGGTGCAGGGATGTATGTGCTGGAGTGAAGCGGGTTTATGTGTACCCTCAGTGAATGCACGTCCTGTCCTTGCCACATGGACATGTTGTGAAATGGGCACATGAGGGATTGAGCATCCTGTTTTTAAATGACAGCCTGTCCCCGCTGTCCTGTAACATGAGAGCCACTCCATCACTCGCACTGAAGACACCTCAGGATTGTTAGCATTTATGTGGAAATCAAACCAAATGACATGTTGTTTTATATTACTCCTGTTTTTCTCTAGTTGAAGTTGTTTTTTGTTGACAAATGAAACCGCCACAGTCCTCAAAACACACAGAATTATTTTAAAGATCTGCCAATCAAAGGGAATAAAGTAGTGAAGATAAATCCTTATTGCCTTCTTAACCCTCCCGTTGTCTTCGGGTCAAATCTGACTGATTTTCTACTTTCATCAATCATAACTTCTTTGTTTGACATTCGATTGCATTAAGGCTTTATGATATCCTTCACAGTAGACATTTGAACATATACAATGGCCGATCACCACTTTCATTGAATTTTGGATGATTTAGTCAACTTTGTAACACACACACACACACACACACACACACACATACACACATACACACACACACACACACACACACACACACACACACACACACACACACACACACACAACAATTTGGCACATTTCCCGCTCTTATGTGCCCATCCCCCCACATGGATCACACCTGGCACGCAACACATGTTCAGTGTCTATTCTTTGTATATTAACTGCAGTTTTTCATGTGTACCAGTAGTCTGATACAATATGTACAGTTTGAAAGGGTGTTAAATGAAATGTGGTGGTGATTAATGGTTTTTGTGTTAATGTAATAGCAGTTAAAACAGGACTGGTCAAATTTGACCGCGAACACCAAAGTAAG
>NW_011349522.1:172018-173593 GCF_000735185.1 Notothenia coriiceps | reverse complement strand
GGGGGGTTGGGAATGAAGACAATAGGAGGGTTATTAATAAGTCATGCTTTTTTAGTTAGCTGTTGGATACAATTTCTATTATGTCATTGAATGGCCATAGATGAATGATGTCGGAAATACATTAAAGAAAAATATGCATCATACAGATCAATGGAGGGGATAATATTTCTGAGAAAAAACTCCAAGATGAAAGCTGGAAATTAACAAGAATAAAAATCTGTATTTTCTGCCATTACAATCGAATATATTCATGAAAGAAAAGTGGTACTTTACCAAGAAAAAAACTCTCAATTTTACAAAAAAAGTACGTTATTCTCTGGGATTATAAGGGCGTAAATTCACAAGCGAAACATAGATATCTTCTGAAATGAACGTGGTAATTAAGGAGAAATAACTCACAAATGTAAAAGCAAAAAACAGAAACGTTCTCTCAGAAATGTTGTTTGATTTATTTTGCACTCACATCAACATATTGTGATTTCTGTTTACTGAGATATAAACTCCACTGTCAATGTTTGTTATTGTTTTAGCCCATTAGCCAAAACCTCTCTAATAGTAAGAGTCCGTTTCTTGGCTTTCAGACAGAAGTGTAGTGTTAGTGTAACAGGCGGTCGATGACAATGCACACAGTGGTGACTAACACTCACATCACACACTGTAATCTGAGTGAGCGTTAGTCACAAAAAGACTACATTTCACTCCACCCACATGCATTTACCGGAAACATTCATAGTCTCTGGAGTACTATTACTATTCATCTACAGAAGCTCGGCCACTTCATCCATTGTTGTCATTGTAAACAAGCAGAGAAGGAAGTATGCTGTGCTTAAACAGTAACAGATATTCATCAAATATCTTGTATAAACACAGAGGAATGAGTCTTTATCGTGGGTTCATTGCATTTAATACTGACATCAAACTAAAGAGGTAGCATTTACAAATACAAGCCAATCACATGTAAATAAACCAGATAGTATGGATAGTTTGAAGTTGGGTTATGTGTACTTTGCATTTGTAGTCAGTGTATTACCTGCAGAATATGGTGGTCAGTACACCAAAAGTTTGGATAAAAAGGCAAGAGGTTGTGGACTCCAGACTCTATTGACAAAAACAGCCTTTACCTTACAGAACATGAGCGCTTCTGGTATTGCTTTCTTAGTCGGTTCATGTGTTCGTGTTATTGTTTGACTTTTGTTCTTTAAAAGGTTAATTCAGATTCAAGAAAGTCACACAATAACACGATCTTACCAACAAATCAAAGCAACGTTAGACCAACAACTCCTGTTTTAAAGCTCCCATGTCATGGCCATTTCTACTGATCATAATTCCAGGTCTACTAGAATAGATTTATATTGTTCAATGTTCCAAACTCACATTGGTTTCTGATTCAGCATCTCTGTATAGTATGTGTATTCACTCTCTGTCCTAAACACCTTGTTGGAGCTCCTGCCCCCCACCTCCCTCCCTGTGAGCCCAGTGGCCGTCAGTGAGACAGCGAAACACAGCGAAACCCAGCCCGAACACGCACACACACACCCGCAGCCTGGCTGGGAGTTTATGTGTGTGCCCAGGCTG